>NC_064638.1:169345837-169648867 GCF_023864345.2 Schistocerca serialis cubense | reverse complement strand
GCTGCATCGTTAGTTTCATACGTACGTTTTGTGGCTGCCAGTGGTATGAGTCATTGCCTATTGTCTCTTTGGTGGCGCGCGTCGTTATTGGGGTTTGGAGACCTAACTTCTACAAATTCATCTTGTTGAGAGGGCCCTGCCTGTTTAAATCCCGCCAGTTCTGATGCAATTCAGGTCTGTCGTTACGTTCTCTAAGTAGCCACACATAAATTCTAACCTGTGCTCCAATGACCAGTTGGGAGGATAACAATGAGAGAAGTGATGAAGCCACGCTTGTGGATGAATGTCGTTGCCAGAATTATTAAATGTTTTGATTTTACGTGTAGTAATGAACAGCTTATAGTCAAAGTCATCATGTCGGCGAGTCGCTTATCGGTCATTGTTACGTCGTTTTGGCGGTTCCATTTCAAAATTCGGTGCACCTTGCCAATTTCTTTTATAACTTCCTAAATGCGCTGTGTTATTATTTTGTGGCTGTTCCGTATTTCTATGTCCCTCTTCCTGTATTGGGGCGCGAGTGTCCTCTGAAATACGTAATTCTTGTATTACCTGTGTCAGCTGATCTTGTACTTCCCGGATTTCTCTTTGGTGTTGCGTATTAATTTGATTCTGATTTTGTTTGAATTTCCTAATTTGTTCGCACTCTTCTGCGTCATTCAGATTATCATCTACCTTCGTAGATAAATTATTTAGCTGATCCGAAAGTTCAACTACTTTCTCTGATAATGAACTAATTTCCTCCATGTGTCTTTCTGAACCAATTTTCAGAGTATCTACTGTGTCCTTTAAGTTTTCCTGAGTTTTTGCAAGTTGCGTAACCGAATCGGTAGATGCAACTGAGTCAATTTTAGCTTTCAAGGTCTCATGATTTTCATGAACAATAGTTTGCAGTTCTTTTATGGCTGCTTCGTGATTCTGTAATGCATTTTCATGACGCGAAAAAATAGGTTGAAAATGTTCACAAATTTGTGTTTTTACATCATTACAGACTTTTTGACATTTCGATTCAATGTTATGTAACTCAGTAGTTAAATCTTCACCTGTTTGTTCAAGTGTGGTGTCTAACTTTTGAAGCTTTTGCTGTGTTTGTCTCTGATTTTGTTCCATTGTGTCTAACTGTTGCTGTATTTGTCTCTGGTATTGTTCCATTGTGTCTAACTTTTGAAGCTTTTGCTGTGTTTGTCTCTGATTTTATTCCATTGTGTCTAACTTTTGAAGATTTTGTCCCATTTGTTTCTGATTTTGTTCAAGCGTTGTGTCTAACTTTTATAGCCGTTGTCCCATTTGTTGCATTAACTGTAATAACAGTGCACTGGTGTCTGAAACATATTCCTCAGTGCTATTCGGCAGTGAAGTTGCACCGGCAACATTCACATTTTGACAAGCAGAAAATGTGTCTTGACTTATTTGAGAAAACGGTGAGGACCCAAAACCCGAATCTACAGTATTTCAAAACTGTGTCCTCTAATTTCGGATTCCTGAGGCGAGCTGTTGCCGAGAGATCGATCGATAATGCTTCCCTCTTCACTAATTGTTTCACTGCCTACGCCATTGTTTGCCGCCCGCGCCATTTCCCTATGCACAGTTACCAAATTACCACTTTGAACATTAGTTAATTCATTACTCTGCGAAGCTAACACACTGCTTTCGTCTTCACTGTCATTTCTCAATTGACTTTGAAGCCTAGTATTACGTTTTTCACACGCCATTATTGTCATAATATTTCACACGACAACACAGAAAAACACAATTTGAAGAGCAAAAGTAGGGGAACACATTAACGTAGCACTGAAAATAATATCTAGTTAATTGCAAGCGCAGCTGCGAAATGCTTGGTGCAAATCTACATGCATGCCACAACAACAATGAAAGACTGCAACTACAAAGGAGATTCTCTCTACTATTACACGCTAGCAATAAACAATAGCTACACTAATTACACAAACTACAAGAAAAAATCAGAAGATTCCAGTGAGGTATCCTGGCAGGGTCGCCATATGAAATGTCCCCTTTGAAAAATTATACAAGACTGTGCTTAAACTGACACACAATATTTTTTTAGCGCAACGCAATCTGACTTTCAAAAATCCCTACAAAAGAATGGCCCTGACTAACATTAACCTATACCTTTCACAAATCACTTACCTCACAAAAATCTTCGTTACTCTAGCTACAGCAATACAGCGAGTGCCACTACTGCCAGCTAAATAAAAGATTCAAACTACGGAAGGCACTAACTACTGATATGCATAGTTAGCAAATGAAAGATTTTGATATAGAACAAACAATGTATTTACCTTACTAGTGTTCAAAGGTCATAATATATACAGCAGTTCATGACAACCAGTGTTACAAATTTCAGAACTCCGCCATCTCTCTCCCCACATCCACCACTGCTGGCGGCTCACCTCCTACTGCGCAACGCTACGCGCTGTTCACATCCAGCTGCCGCTGCCCAACACTACAATGGCAGACAACAATGCAAACTGGCCACAGACTGCACACAGCACAGCCAGTGATTTTCATACAGAGAAGAAAACCTAAACATCCTACTTACACCTTGTATTTCATATTTCTCAACATGTCTCAGTTAAGGAAACCAAGTTTTAACATATTCTTGGGAGGTTAAGATTCTAGTATGTAATATGTTTGTTAAAATATGGGGTATATATATAAAATGGGTTGAGTAATTCCAGGATTTTAATTTAAAATTTGCATAGAAATGAGTAGGATTAGTAATTTAATATGTTTGTTAAAGTCAGCAATAATTTAAAATTTTTGTAAATTTATAATGCATAAGTTTAAGATTTTGGGAGAATACAAATATGTTGTGAAAAGGATTATGCTTGTAATGTTATGAGAAGGATATGATTAAGTTTAACATAAATCAAGAAATTATTGTAAGAAACGAACATTTCTTAAATTATAATTGACATGAAAAAAGACAATAAGGATTCAGACTAGACAATGAGTATTGAAAAAGTGGAGGATAATGTTAAATGAAGGTTTTCTCAACTTCAGTACATCTCCATCATCATTTAACGTAAGTCTTAAAGTCAAAAACAGATCAGTCTCAAATTTAAAAATTTAGGAATGGTTCAGATTTACAGAAAAGCTCTGATTTGTTTGAACTTAAATTAAAATTAAAACATAGACAACAATAAAATAGAAAGGAAAGACTTCAGAATATTTAAATAATTGTATTAAATGAGAAAATTGGAAAGACCATGTTAAATTTTGGAAAATCCTTACTTCAGTGCTCAAATCAGTAATATACATGAAATCAAATGCACTTTAAGATAACGATAAAGAGATTAGAATGAACTACTTTTTGATTATGCCATATATTAAAATAGAAAGTTGGCCAATAAATATGTCAATTACTACAGTCAGCAGTTGAAAACACTGACTTCAATCAATTTCTCAACCATTGATTAACCCTGTGCAAAACTGAACATTGAAGCAGGAGGATATGTAAGGTGGCAGATTAAATGAATGTAAAAAAAATGGCTCTGAGCACTATGGTGCTTAGCATCTGAGGTCATCAGTCCGATAGATTTAGAACTATTTGTACCTAACTAACCTAAGGACATCACACACATCGATGCCCAAGGCAGGATCGAACCTGTGACCGTAGCAACAGCGTGGTTCCGGACTGAAGCGCCTAGAACCGCTCGGCCACAACGGCCGGCTAAATGAATGTCAATTTCGCACCTTACATGAGGGCTATTATACAACGTAACAGGAAGGTGAAAATGTCACCCGATTTACTTCAGCAAAAATGAGCAGATCTGCCTATTAAAATGTGCAGTATGCAATGCAAAGGGATGAAACTCAACTGATAGTATGAACACACCGGATCTCCTGTGTGTTAATGAGCAAGAGGTGAAACAAGCTGCTGGAGGAAATGTTTCGTTTGGGAGCAGATGCAAGGGGCGACGTCATGGATCGAGTACAACAGAAAGCTCTTAACAGGACCTGCGGTGCGGGACAACGAACAGGCCAGGTGGCTCATCCAGGGGGGGAAAGTAGCGGGCCTCGGAGTGGTAAGGAAAGAATCTTTAGAAAACTGCATTGGGGAATTTCCAGATGGATACGATTAAACTGGTGATGCAGTCGATCATGTGAATTGCACGTGGTATGCTCATGATTTATGCGTAGAAAGAAGGATCCTTTATTGTATGATTATATGATAGCGGAACAAAAACTGGTAGCAGTTACTTCTGTAAAATATCTGTGAGTATGATCATATAAAATTAATTGTTGGTAAAGCGGGTACCAGGTTGAGATTCATTGGGAGAGTCCTTAGAAAATGTAGTCCATCAACAAAGGAGGTGGCTTACAAAACACTCGTTCGACCTATATTTGAGTATTGCTCAACAGAGTGGGATCCGTACCAGATCGGGTTGACGGAGGAGATAGAGAAGATCCAAAGAAGAGCGGCGCGTTTCGTCACAGTGTTATTTGGTAACCGTGATAGCGTTACGGAGATGTTTAGCAAACTCAAGTGGCAGACTCTGCAAGAGAGGCGCTCTGAATCGAGGTGTAGCTTGCTCGCCAGGTTTCGAGAGGGTGCGTTTCTGGGTGAGGTATCGAATATATTGCTTCCCCCTACTTATACCTCCCGAGGAGATCACGAATGTAAAATAGACAGATTCGAGCGCGCACGGAGGCTTTCAGACAGTCGTTCTTCCCGCGAATCATACGCGACTGGAACAGAAAGAGAGGTAATGACAGTGGCACGTAAAGTGCCCTCCGCCACACACCGTTGGGTGGCTTGCGGAGTATAAATGTAGATGTAGATGTAGAACCTTCACAGGGCTGGAGCGGGCACAAAATGTATGACTGGCTGAAATTCACTAGGAAGGAGTAAAGTGCCGAAACCGATGCAGTTTGATGGTAGGCCCTTTGCAATTGTCAGAGATAGTTTCCACAAAATAAAAGGAACGCTCCTATTGGTCAGAAAAAGCGGTTGACGGGGAGCACGAGACGGGGACAGTTTTGCTACGAGAGACACAAGTCCAAAAATTTCTGCGACTCTCCTCTGAACCAGCGTCAAGTGCAGAACAGGGTGCCTCACGCAAAGGAGGCATTCTGAGTGAACACTGCGTTCACTTCGGCTGACATTGAGCTAGACATTAGCTGTAGTGTCGTTGAACTCCAACAGTGGAGAAACGAAACAGCCACATAGTTAATTGTTCTTGTGTGAACTGAGAGGGCATTGTAATATGCACGCTGCCCCATCCATGCACGTGCATATCACCATATTTCGAGACTAACGAGAAACATAGGAGATTTTCTACTGATAAAATCAGTAAAGGTTTTTATTAGCTTGTATAGGGCTTTCAGAGGATGAGAGCAGCCAAGCAGCCGACAGCTCATCACAGCTAAAGTAAATACCGCGTGCAGAGGCGTAAACTTGTTGGTTCACCACCTTGCATCCACTATGAACTCGAGCAACTTTGAGTAATATTTTGCTCAGCTTGTCACAAAAACTAACCATCCTCCGTAGACTTGATCGTCATCCTAAGTAGTACCAGACTTAGAACCGGAATCGGATGATTAGTCATAATATAGGCCAACTTCACGATAAAGTAGTTAGAATAATTTTGTAAAGAATCTTCTAATTAAAATTTGATATTGTTGTGTTTAGAGTTATTTCGATTAATCAGGACGAAATTCGTTATCTTGGCAACTGTCGCAACATTGTCATGTTACAACCTATGTAAATTCGTCTATTACTCTGACAATAATCTTAAGTAAAAAAAATTGTGTACAGCTAAACATCGTTGTGCTCTGTCATAGAATTAGGGTCCACTCCTTTACCCAATCATTTATTTTATAGACGCTAACGTACTGAAAGCTGTTTTGCTGATGTCATACGAAAGAGAAAAGGAGTGGAATGTCAGAAGTTTTAAAAGGAATAAAAAAACTAATAGGTCCCTTCCCACAGTTCTTTGTGAATCGTGGCTCAGATTACGAACTCTGGCAGCGCTGTTTAACGTCCACAACTAAAAATCGGTCGATGCCGATAACGCGAAATTTATGGCTGAGGACGGCAGATCATGGCACGGGGCCCAGAATTTGCAGTCAGCCGGCTGTTCGGCTCATAGCCAAGAGTGAATGCCAGTGAAGTTTAACACGAGTGTCTGGAAAACGTGACTCTAAACGCAGAAGATGCTAAATTATATACTTCTTTTTCCTTCAAGTATTCTCTAAAGCGCTGACCTCTCACAGATGAATTTTTCTTGACACATTTTACACAATATGTACTGTCGTGTGCTGTTTATTGTTACTATTGAGTTCAAAAATTACGAGAGTAGCCCAGAAATTAATGTACCGCATTTTTTTCCTCAGCCGAAAACAATGCTGCGAATGAGAAACGTTACGTACGTATTATTTGAAGTTTCTTGAGTGAGCGCGCCGAGTTTCCGTCGCTTCTGACAGATAGCGTAGCTGCAGGACAGTTTCAAAATCGCGACTGTAGGTGATGTACTTTACAGGCAACGTGCCGTCATTGAATCTCTCACTGCAGAGAAAGATACTGTGGCGAATACTCACAAACGCTTGTGCAAAGTCTATGGAGCATCGGCTGTTGACAGACGTACAGTTAGTTGCTGGGCACGGAGGGTGAGGTCATCAGAAGGCGGTTCGGTGGAACTTCACGATTTGCAGCGGTCGGATAGACCATCCACGGCTGTCACACCTGACAGGTTGCAGCAAACTGATGTCATTCGCGTGGACAGACGAATTACGACACGGCAGTTGGCGCTGCATCTGTCAATCAGCAAAGGAAGTGTGGCTTCGCCACCAGGACAAGGATTGGTATCGGCAGGGAATACACGCCGTTGTTTCGCGATGGCAGAAGGCCATAGAACGGGATGGAGATTACTTGGAAAAATAGGGTATATAGACAAAACACCATTCTTTCGTGTGTATAATTCTCATTATGTTCAATAAAGGATTGTTCAAGGAAAAATGCGGTGTATTACTCTCTGGGCAACCCTTGTATTTTTTGTGGTGATGCTTTTGTTAGGTCTGAAACTAATAAGCTTAACCTTCGTAACTGGAAATTACATGCGACAAACCCACTCATTAGCAACGTGAAAACAAGTACTTTAAATTCCGATTAAAGTGCAACCCATGTACTTTGATCTAGAATAGCCTTAGCTACCCTGCGTTTGAACATCAGCTCTGTAAAATAATCGATTTGTGTGGTGCCAGTTACGCAAAACTGAAGCTGACTATCTGTAAATGAAATTAAATACAAAGAGTACCTATCAACATTGCACGGTGTCTTGCTCATCAAACAATCACAAAAGGCTGGGTAACTTTAGCGTATTGATACTGTGCCCTATTGGGAAATGTATCTACTGAATTATATAATAATTTTACAAATGAATACGGTTCCTAATTTCATCTCTGAAAGTTTTTTTAGGCCCAAGGTTGATTCTTACCTTGCAACGGATAACTCAGCTCTGCTCTGTCATACGAAATGCTGAACTTCATGATCCTGGGATAAATCACTGTGCAGCTAATCCGTTTAGCATTATTTTTACTCTGCTTCTGTAAATGAAAATTTTATTACCTTTCATGAAATGCAGCTCACTATTCACACAGTATTGCAAGGTGTGCCGGTGCAGTATTGTTATGATTTTCAGTCTCTCTGTTCACATATTCTGCAGTGGAATGTTTGTAAATGAATGAAAGATAGTTTTGAAATTGTATTGAAATGCTTTTACTGGTAATAACACAGACATGAGATTATGATCTTCTTTTCCGTCATCATGAACAATGAAAATTGGTTCAGACAAACAATATTTAAGTTACGTAAAATTTACTCTTCATTATTCTGATCGAGTTCTTTTAACTGAAAGTGGTGGGAGACGAATAATAATGAAGATTCTGAATACATCATTGAGAGTTCATCCTGAATGCGAAAATGTAGATTAAAAAAAATAATATTTACAATGCTTCGTGATTTGCACTTTCAGGACATAGGAACTCAAAACAAATTACCTTTTTCCACAGTTGTCATCTCTCTACAAAATCATCTACAAATCATCCTCAGTCATATCAGAAGGTGTCACAAATGAAATTCATTCTCTATACAGCATGTCTGCCGTCAAAGCGCTACACTGAGCGACACTCAGCAACCTCTCTCTCCCTGGAGCCTACTCACTCACTCGTTCGTTCTCTAATACACTACTGGCCATTAAAATTGCTACACCACGAAGATGACGTGCCACAGACGCGAAATTTAACCGATGCTGTGATATGCAAATGATTAGCTTTTCAGAGCATTCACACAAGGTTGGCGCCGGTGGCGACACCTACAACGTGCTAACATGAGGAAAGTTCCCATCCTATTTCTCATTCACAAACAGCAGTTGACCGGCATTGCCTAGTGAAACGTTGTTGCGATGCCTCGTGTAAGGAGGAGAAATGCGTACCAACACGTTTCCGACTTTGAAAAAGGTCGGATTGTAGCCTATCGCGATTGCGGTTCATCGTATCGCGACATTGCTGCTCGCGTTGGTCGAGATACAATGACTGTTAGCAGAATATGGAATCGGTGGGTTCAGGAGGGTAATACGGAACGCCGTGCTGGATCCCGACGGCCTCGTATCACTAGCAGTCGAGATGACAGGCATCTTATCAGCATGGCTGTAACGGATCGTGCAGCCACGTCTCGATCCCTGAGTCAACAGATGGAGACGTTTGCAAGACAACAACCATCTGCACGAACAGTTCGACGACGTCTGCAGCAGCGTGGACTATCAGCTCGGAGACAATGGCTGCGGTTACCCTTGACGCTGCATCAGACAGGAGCGCCTGCGATGATGTACTCAACGACGAACCTGGGTGCACGAATGGCAAAACGTCATTTTTTCGGATGAATTCAGGTTCTGTTTACAGCATCATGATGGTCGCATCCGTGTTTGGCTACATCGCGGTGAACGAACGTTGGAAGCGTGTATTCGTCGTCGCCGTACCGGCATATCATCCGGCGTGATGGTATGGGGTGCCAATGGTTACACGTTGACGGCACTTTGAACAGTGGACGTTACATTTCAGATGTGTTACGACCCGTGACTCTATCCTTCATTCGATCCCTGCGAAACCCTACATTTCAGCAGAATAATGCACGACCGCACGTTACAGATCCTGTACGGGCCTTTCTGGATACAGAAAATGTTCGACTGCTGCCCTGGCCAGCATTTTCTTCAGATCTCTCACCAACTGAAAACGTCTGGTCAATGGTGGCCGAGCAACTGGCTCGTCACAATACGTCAGTCACTACTCTTGATGCACTGTGGTTTCGTGTTGAAGGTGCGTGGGCAGCTGTACGTGTACACGCCATCCAAGCTCTGTTTGAGTCAATGCCCAGGCGTATCAAGGCCGTTATTACGACCAGAGGTGGTTGTTCTGGGTACTGATTTCTCAGGATCTATGCACCCAAATTGTGTGAAAATGTAATCACATGTCAGTTCTAGTATAATATATTTGTCCAATGAATACCCGTTTATCATCTGCATTTCTTCTTGGTGTAGCAATTTTAATGGCCAGTAGTGTGATAATACAACCTCTGGTAGCCAAACAGTACGTACCACTCATGCGCTCGTAGTGGCAAATATTCCAAAGAAACTGCCATTTCTCATTATGTATACACTTATCATAACCCCCATCACACCATACAATGTTTTTAATGAATGTTCCTTGCTAATAGTAAGGAATATACAACAAATTCTTTTACAAATAGGAAACATAACTGGTATATGAACGTATGATGAAAATAGCCAAAAATACATAAAACTGTGAATCCAACGATTACAAAGTAAAAACCAGAACGGTAAACATATCAAAAATAATTAATAAAGAAAAACCTCCACCACTCTCGGTCTCAGGCCCGATGCCTCATCCCGCAATTGATGAGGAGGCTGGAGGGGGAGGAGTAACACATTGTAAAAAAAACTAAAAGAACATAAGCTATCAATCAATAAGACTGGGGACTAAGCACAAAGGTACTGAACTTCGCCGTCTAGCGTTTGCAGGTGATCTTGCGATTCTTAGTGAAAACCTATCAAACGCAGAAATACAAATCAATCTCTTAGAAGAAATAGCCGACAAACCGGATTTAAGAATTTATTTAAAAAAAAGCCAAACTTGATTACAAACATAAAAAATGCTCTAGAAATCCCAGTAGCCGATACTGGATACATAAAGAGGATTACTAAATGTAATTATTTGGGAGAAATGACTCAAGAAAATGGCTTGGAAAAATGCGATGCAGAATAAAGAGTACGTAAAATGTAGAGAGCAAATGGTATAGCCAGTAACATTTACAACAAAAGGTCTCTCTCTGAAAATTTGAAAATACAGCTCTACAACACAATAGTAAAACCAGAATGTCTTTATGCAAATGAATGTTTAGTACTGAATTACAAATTACACGAACCTGAAGTCCTAGAAAGAAGAATCATTCGAAAAATACACAGTCTGCTAAGAAATACGGATGTATGGAAATTAAGAAGTAATGAAAAAGTATATCACCGCATAGAAAACATAAGTGAAGTGCTACGGAAAAGGCGACTGCGGTTTTTGGATATTTATACAGTATGAACGGCAATATGTTTACCAAATAGATTTTTAAATATCTTTTGGACAAGAAGTCAACAATTGACTGGATTCAAGAAATTAGGAAAAATTTGGAAAGAAACAACATAAGCGGAAAAGATGTAACAGAAAGATAGCTTTTTAAGAAGAAAGTATTCAAAATGGAAATATTCCAAGGCAGGAGGGACAGGAAGACAGGGTCAAAATGGATTGTTAGTTTGGAGATTAAAGGGACTAAACTACGTGGTTGTCAGTGACTTCAGAATGATCTGAGGAGAGCAAGAGGATACATAGTGAGAAGATGAAAGAGTACCAGAAGAAGAAGAAAGACGAACAAAGGGAGAAGCACTGGAATTGGCGCCTGGTTCTTAGATGACCGAAACGGAAAAAGAAAAAAATAAGAAGAATTAATAAACAAGAGTAGTGGTACTGTAAGTTGGACAGCAAAACATTTCAAAAAATGGTTCAAATGGCTCTGAGCACTATGGGACTTAACATCTGAGGTCATCAGTCCCCTAGAACTTAGGACTACTTAAACCTAACTAACCTAAGGACATCACACACATCCATGCCCGAGGCAGGATTCGAACCTGCGACCGTAGCAGTCGCGCGGTTCCGGACTGAAGCGCCTAGAACCGCTCGGCCACCGCGGCCGTCAAAACATTTCAAATATCATTCAGAATACTATATAATGTTTGTGTTCAATAATGCAAGATGAACATCACTACGCGCCATATCGCTGTTGCTATGACGTATTCCAGCCAATCAGAAGCCTTCCTTTGCGTATAAAAGTGGGAGCCTCGCTATTTTACGACAGTCAGTTTTAGCCCTGACGACGACCACGGAGGTAGTGGTCGAAAGCTTGGAGTTTTATCCCGATTTGACGCGGCATGTACACCGAGAGATTTTTATTCAAGACATACGCCGCGAAAGACTTCGTAGCCATCAAGAATGAGTAGTCGGTGTAGTGCATGCATTGTCAAACGTACAGGATAATAACCTAATAAATAAAATGACAATTTGGTCTTATTTCTTGCACTGAGGTGAAAATGTTTAACTAATGGCAAATATCACATGCAGCACACTTCGTTTATAGTGGACAAACTGTTAGTTGCTTCATATAGTCACAGTTGGGCAGGAAGCTAAATATTGATAGATAAGGGGCATGAACAGTTAGCATACAACCGTGAATACCGCTTGTAACCATTAAGGAATTAATCAAAAAACTCGTCACACGACTTTACAGGAAGTCGAGACATTCGAACAATCCTTTCATCCTTACTCTGGGAAACTATAATCACAACCGTAGGGGGAAGGATAAAAGGCTAAAGACACTGCTAGCTACGGTATTACCACCTATGACGAGCTAAGATACACTTACAAGCGACAACATCTGCAAGTCCATGCACATCAGCAGCGCTGACTGGGTACGTCGTCTTCTGTCACAGCCGACCAATAGGCTACAGCAGGGAAGCAGACAAGCTCGCACACTAACGCACATACAAACAGCCAGCACTACCCTACACTGTGAATCCGATATGTATGACCTACCGGACACTAAACGTAGATGAACCCAATTGCTACAGGTATGCTGATTCTGACCAAGAAGCCATAACCGGTACCCAGCTGCAGCCGCGGAGTAAAAACGCTCCACAACGTCAAAGGTGTCCGCCTGCGTGATACCCATTACCTACAAAACCTACCCTTGTATGACCTGTCGCAGGCAGCAAGAAAACCGCTACTGCTCTTACAACCAGACCCAACTATCGCACAGGTTTTTTGCGTTGACGCTTGCCTTGGTCACTTTTTTTTTCCTCTGCCTTCAAGCCGCTGCCCTTCGTTCAACCTTCTACCCAATCTATCTCCAGATGAGGGCTTATTAGTGGTTTACCTTAACCAGACGTACGCATACACCGCAGTACCCACATCCTGCGAGACCTCACTTAGTGAAAACTAACCAATATGCAGAGACGGCAGTAGACATTTTGTGTTGGCCTAAACGGTGGCAACTCGAAGTTCCCGATGAAATAACAGAAGTTTAGGTAAGGGCAGACTCTGGGAGGACAAACGTTGAGTCAGTTCCTCCACTGACAATCCAATAATTCACGGTAGTCAGAATTACAGCAGTATTGGCTCTTTCATTATCTGTTGTCAGCTGCACCGCATCTAGGCCTTTTCGATGAAAAACCAGTTATCGGGACAAATCTCTGAAACAACATTGTGGTAATGTTTGTATAATGGGACACTTGAAAGGTGCCAAGTAAAATGGCTCTAGTCCTCCACTGATTGAAGCAGAAGTGGCCATCAAGCTTGTATGTTCATGCATAAACAAGATATGTGAAACATGTAGAATATCCTGCCTTAATGCCCATGTACAGTAGTTAACAAGATTCTCATAACCGTTTCCATGTGGCTCTTGATGGAGAGAGAAGTGATTGGTATGGAACCTATATCGATGGAGATTGCGTAGCACATCCGCCTGACTCACGCTACTTCCTCGTGCGATTGCGCGGTAGTTAACTTGCGGATTAACTGCAACAGCAACAAGAACATTCGTTTTCCCCTCTTCTTCCGTCACTTGATTCCTTCTTCTCGTTGTCTAGGTGTTAAACTACCACTTGCACGTAACTGGATGAAGAGGTTGATAAATAACTGACAAATAATTGCCGAGATGGTTGTCTTCATCTACATCTACATTTATACTCCGCAAGCCACCCAACGGTGTGTGGCTCAGGGCACTTTTCGTGCCACTGTCATTACCTCCCTTTCCTGTTCCAATCGCGTATGGTTCGCGGGAAGAACGACTGTCTGAAAGCCTCCGTGCGCACTCTAATCTCTCTAATTTTACATTCGTGATCTCCTCGAGAGGTATAAGTAGGGGGAAGCAATATATTCGATACCTCATCCAGAAACGCACCCTCTTGAAACCTGGCGAGCAAGCTACACCGCGATGCAGAGCGCCTCTCTTGCAGAGTCTGCCACTTGAGTTTGCTAAACATCTCCGTAACGCTATCACGGTTACCAAATAACCCTGTGACGAAACGCGCCGCTCTTCTTTGGATCTTCTCTATCTCCTCCGTCAACCCGATCTGGTACGGATCCAACACTGATGAGCAATACTCAAGTATAGGTCGAACGAGTGTTTTGTAAGCCATCTCCTTTGTTGATGGACTACATTTTCTAAGGACTCTCCCAATGAATCTCAACCTGGTACCCGCCTTACCAACAATTAATCTTCTGTTGGGATATCTTGCCAAATACACGGTACAAGAAAGAGCGGCATTCTTTCTATACTCTCCATACACTATGCACATGTCGGTTTTTTCTGTGTTGGCAAATCCCATCGTTCACTCATAACCTGCTGCTTGGAATGTCAAACGATGACTTTTTTTTTGGTCATCGGTCTACTGACTGGTTTGATGCGTCCCGCCACGAATTCCTTTCCTGTGCTGACCTCTTCATCTCAGAGTAGCACTTGCAACCTACGTCCTCAATTATTTGCTTGACGTATTCCAATCTCTGTCTTCCTCTACAGTTTTTGCGCTCTACAGCTCCCTCTAGTACCACGGAAGTCATTCCCTCATGTCCTAGCAGATGTCCTATCATCCTGTCCCTTCTCCTTATCAGTGTTTTCCACATATTCCTTTCCTCTCCGATTCTGCGTAGAACCTCCTCATTCCTTACCCTATCAGTCCACTTAATTTTCAACATTCGTCTATAGCACCACATCTCAAATGCTTCGATTCTCTTCTGTTCCGGTTTTCCCACAGTCCATGTTTCACTACCATACAATGCTGTACTCCAGACGTACATCCTTAGAAATTTCTTCCTCAAATTAAGGCCGGTATTTGATATTAGTAGACTTCTCTTGGCCAGAAATGCCTTTTTTGCCATAGCGAGTCTGCTTTTGATGTCCTCCTTGCTCCGTCCGTCATTGGTTATTTTACTGCCTAGGTAGCAGAATTCCTTAACTTCATTGACTTCGTGACCATTGTAATTAACCACGTTACTACGGGTTATTCCTTATTATTGGGAATGGAAATACTTATTGCTTATGAAATCAACGTGAGAAGAATAGGGTCGCCACCGACTCAAACCATACAACTAATCAAAGATTTGGTCGAATCGGAAAATAAATTAATTTGATCACAGACCAAAAACTCACAAAAATGTATACGTTGTGAGCTCGCTCACGGCGGATACGATGTAATTAATAGTATTGCCCGTGCGCTGTTCACGACAATCAAACATTTAAAATAAAATAGAAAATGCATGAACACTGCATAAGATCAGCTCCCAGCAACACACCTGAAAATATGACTTAATCTAAAGCATTTGTTATAAAATACAAGAGGAGACTAATCACTGGACCTGTGCATAAGGAAACGCATTGGATGTGCTAATGGGAAAGCTACGAGGTGAGTGGCTTAGGCGCAAAAACGTAATCTCGGAACACAAGAGATAATTGTAGATAAAATCATTTATTCCTAAACTAAGGATGTGAGGCATGTACACGATTTCTGATAACACGTGGTTTGTGGAGGCACAATTTATAGGTATAGTGACAAATTCCAACAATATCACATCATACAATCATGTTAACATTTTCTAAAACAAACATGCGATCGGACAGTTAGTGATGCCGGTAGCCCAACAACTATAATGTTCTACCACGTGGTTGGCTCCCCAGGGACGAAAGACACGGAAAGTAAGGAAAATTTATGAGAAGGCAAGGCTCTAAATATTTAGAAAGGTGAAAGCTTATACAGGCACAGCTGAAGGCAAGCAGACATTCATACAGAAGCGAGTGCTCACTTCTTATCCACACCTTTGTGTGGTGCTCTTACGGCGGATCCAAGTCTGCTACAGAAATTTGCTAAAAGAAAAATCTGCCAAAGTTTTGCATTCCTTGCTGCGACAAGGCAAAGCAATCTTCCAGATTTGAAAAGCGAGACCAAAGGCTAACAGCTCTCCCCTCGTAAAGTAACAACGCGCCACGCGGTCAGTCTAACTCACCCTTCTTCGACTGGAGCACAGCTGTGGACGCTTCCCGTACCGGCGGCAGACTGCCTCCCGCTTCTCCAGCCTCCTCCACGCTCCGCGTGGACCGGAAAACCCCAAGATGCCATTTCCGCCACCAACCTAACGCAGGTGGATTTCTCACAAGTAGCGGAAACCTCTTTGCCGACTTGACCACTACGAGAGTTGGCTATTCTGTGCAACTGCTGCTGAATCTGTACGACTATCGCAGACTTTCTGCAGCAGACTACGCCACTGTCTAGCAACGTGACACACAACCACATTCATTCAATCACACTACTACGAGAGTAAAGAGAATAGAGAAATGGTAATGAAAATGGGCTACCGGACTAATGAAAAGTGGCTACAGGACCCTTTCACCATCAATCCTGATGTTAAGTTTCTCGCTGTTCTCATTTCTACTACTTCTCATTACCTTCGTCTTTCTCCGATTTACTCTCAAACCATACTGTGTACTCATTAGACTGTTCATTCCGTACAGCAGATCATTTAATTCTTCTTCACTTTCACTCAGGATAGCAATGTCATCAGCGAATCGTATCATTGATATCTTTTCACCTTGTATTTTAATTCCACTCCGGAACCTTTCTTTTATTTCCATCATTGCTTCCTCGATGTACAGATTGAAGAGTAGGGGCGAAAGGGTACAGCCTTGTCTTACACCCTTCTTAATACGAGCACTTCGTTCTTGATCGTCCACTCTTATTATTCCCTGTTGGTTGTTGTACATATTGTATATGACCCGTCTCTCCCTATAGCTTACCCCTACTTTTTTCAGAATCATGAACAGCTTGCACCATCTTATATTGTCGATCGATTTTTCCAGGTCGACAAATCCTATGAAAGTGTCTTGGTTTTTACTTTTGCCTTGCTTCCATTATTAGCCGTAACGTCAGAATTGCCTCTCTCGTCCCTTTACTTTTCCTAAAGCCAAACTGATCGTCACCTAGCGCATTCTCAATTTTCTTTTCCATTCTTCTGTATATTATTCTTGTAAGCAGCTTCGATGCATGAACTGTTAAGACGATTGTGCGATAATTCTCGCACTTGTCAGCTCTTGCCGTCTTCGGAATTGTGTGGATGATGCTTTTCCGAAAGTCAGATGGTATTTCGCCAGACTCATATATTCTACACACCAACGTGAATAGTCGTTTTGTTGCCACTTCCCCCAATGATTTTAGAAATTCTGATGGAATGTTATCTATCCCTTCTGCCTTATTTGACCGTAAGTCCTCCAAAGCTCTTTTAAATTCCGATTTTAATACTGGATCCCCTATCTCTTCTAAATCGACTCCTGTTTCTTCTTCTTTCACATCAGACAAATCTTCAACCTCATAGAGGCTTTCAATGTATTCTTTCCACCTATCTGCTCTCTCCTCTGCATTTAACAATGGAATTCCCGTTGCACTCTTAATGTTACCACCTTTGCTTTTAATGTCAGCAAAGGTTGTTTTGTGAATGTATGCTTTCCCGGCGTATACAGCTGGCGAAGAGTTCTCGGGCCTCCAGCCGGGTGGCGGTGTCTTCAAACAGCGAAGTTTCGACGAGTGACATACTCATCATCTTCTGGCGAAAGGTGATGAGTATGTCACTCGTCGAAACGTCGCTGTTTGAAGACACCGCCACCCGGCTGGAAGCCCGAGAACTCTTCGCCAAAGGTTGTTTTGACTTTCCTGTATGCTGAGTCCGTCCTTCCGACAATCATATCTTTTTCGATGTCTTCACATTTTTCCTGCAGCCATTTCGTCTTAGCTTTCCTGCACTTCCTATTTATTTCATTCCTCAGCGACTTGTATTTCTGTATTCCTGATTTTCCCGGAACGTGTTTGTACTTCCTCCTTTCAGTGGAATTCCTGTTGCACTCTTAATGTTACCACCCATTTCAATGTCACCAAAGGTTGTTTTGACTTTCCTGTATGCTGAGTCCGTCCTTCCGACAATCATATCTTTTTCGATGTCTTCACATTTTTCCTGCAGCCATTTCGTCTTAGCTTGCCTGCACTTCCTATTTATTTCATTCCTCAGCGACTTGTATTTCTGTATTACTTAATTTCCCGGAACGTGTTTGTACTTCCTCCTTTCATCAATCAACTGAAGTATTTCTTCTGTTACCCATTGTTTCTTCGCAGCTACGTGTTTGTACGTATGTTTTCCTTCCCAACTTCTTAGTACTTCCGTATCCCACTTCTTTGCGTATTGATTCTACCTGACTAATGTCTTGAACTTCAGCCTACTCTTCATCACTACTATATTGTGATCTGAGTCTATATCTGCTCCTGGGTACGCCTTACAGTCCAGTATCTGATTTCGGAATCTCTGTCTGACCATGATGTAATCTAACTGAAATCTTCCCGTATCTCCCTTCCTTTTCCAAGTATACCTCCTCCTCTTGTGATTCTTGAACAGGGTATTCGCTATTACTAGCTGAAACTTGTTACAGAACTCAATTAGTCTTTCTCCTCTTTCATTCCTTGTCCCAAACCCATATTCTCCTGTAACCTTTTCTTCTACTCATTCCCCTACAACTGCATTCCAGTCGCCCATGACTATTAGATTTTCGTCCCCCTTTACATACTGCATTACCCTTTCAATATCCTCATACACTTTGTCTATCTCTTCAACTTCAGCTTGCGACGTCGGCATGTATACCTGAACTATCGTTGCCGGTGTTGGTCTGCTGTCGATTCTGATAAGAACAACCCGGTCACTGAACTGTTCACAGTAACACACCCTCTGCCCTACCTTCCTATTCATAACGAATCCTACACCTGTTATACCATTTTCTGCTTCTGTTGATATTACCCGATACTCATCTGACCAGAAATCCTTGTCTTCCTTCCACTTCACTTCACTGACCCCTACTATATCTAGATTGAGCCTTTGCATTTCCCTTTTCAGATTTTGTAGTTTCCCTATCACGTTCAAGCTTCTGACATTCCACACCCCGACTGGTAGAACGTTATCCTTTCGTTGATTATTCAATCTTTTCTCATGGTAACCTCCCCCTTGGCAGTCCCCTCCCGGAGATCCGAATGGGGGACTATTCCGGAGTCTTTTGCCAATGGAGAGATCATCATGACACTTCCTCAATTACAGGCCACATGTCCTGTGGATACACGTTACGTGTCTTTAATGCAGTGGTTTCCATTGCCTTCTGCATCCTCATGTCGTTGATCATTGCTGATTCTTCCGCCTTTAGGGGCAATTTCCCAACCCTAGGACAAGAGAGTGCCCTGAACCTCTATCCGTTCCTCCGCCCTCTTTGACAAGGCCGTTGGCAGAATGCTGACTTCTTATGCCGGAAGTCTTCGGCTGCCAATGCTGATTATTTATCAAAATTTAGGCAGTGACGGGGACGAAGACATTTTGATTATGAATCAAAGACGCTACCCCTAGCCCACAGGTACCACTAAAACGCTGAATAACAAGTCGCAATGCGCTCGAGGAACACACAAGGTGTAGAGGGTAAAAACTGTGGAACAAGAAAGAGATTGGGATACATCTAGCAAATAATTGACGATATAGGTTCCAAGTGCTACTCTGAGATGAGAAGTTTGGCACAGGAGAAGAATTCGTGATTGGTCACATCTAACTAGTCATAAGACTAGTTATTCAAAATCATGATCATGATTAAAATCATCCACCATGTGTCAAACATTGAACTGTCCACTTAACGACTCGAAGTGTGATAGTAAATAACTGTGGAATGTAATATCTTAGACTCGATATGTGATATCACAACATCGTACTTTGCAACTGCGCAGGTTCAAAAGCATAAACAGTTATCGGTGTGCAAACTTTGCGTAATACGGCTCGCACTAGACTACTGTAACAAACCCCACTTACATTCTAATTTAACCTTCTTGTGGTTTGTTAATGTTAATAGGTATAGTTCCATTTAAAAAAGTTTATGTTTGTACAAAAAATACTTTCTTAGTATCACTACAATCTGTGTACTGGCTAACAGCACGAACCCCTGACTGCTAATCCATTCTGTGAAAACTACACATCGATAACGCCTTCCATTTCCTCAATATTTGCGGTGCAAATCTTAGGTGACTCACCCTGTATAACAAAGTATGTACTAGTATACTATTTGTGTTCGTTTGAGATCTCACTTACTAAATAATCACAAAAAAGCAAAAGAGAACAATCTACAGGTTATCCTTTTATTCAGTGCTTCTACCTATATGGACATAATAATTTACAACATCAAACTACAACACATATATAACACAAGCTTATAGAAAGGGAAATTTGATCACTATGGTTTAATTTTATACTATTGAAATGTCCCCTTAGAACAATTATACACGACTGTCTTTAACCTGACACACAATATTTTTTAGCGCAACGCAATCTGACTTTCAATAACCCTAGAAAAGAATGGCCCTGAATAACATTAACCTGTACCTTTCACAAATCACTTACCTCACAAAAATCTTCGTTACTCAAGCTACAGCAATACAGCGAGCGCCACTACTGCCAGCTAAATGAAAGATTCAAACTACGGAAGGTACTAACTACTGATAGGCATAGTTAGCAAATGAAAGATTTTAATAGAGAACAAACAATGTATTTACCTTAATAGTCATAATATATATATCAGTTCATGACAAATTACAAAACTCCGCCCTCTCTCTCCCCTCATCCACCACTGCTGGCGGCTCACCTCCAACTGCGCAACGCTATGCGCTGTTCACATCCAGCTGCCGCTGCCCAACACTACAATGGCAGACAACAATGCAAACTAGACACAGACTGCACACAGCACAGCCAGTGATTTTTATACAGAGGTGGCGTTACCAATAAAAAAACATAAACAGCCTACTTACATAGCCCCCATGCTCCCCACAAAAAATTTTACAAATTGTTTTGGGCAGTGGCCAATAATGTTTTGAAAAAAATTTTCATAATTACAATAACAAAGATATCAAATGCACACACTTATTGATACAATGTTGGTCAAAAGCTAAACTTTCTCACAGTCCATAAAGACAGTCCTAATCGTTCATCACAGTAAAATAGCAGTGTTTTTCTCAAAGTCTGAGCAGTAAAAGAAAATGCACACGGAAGTAGTGGATTTCCATGCAGTCCTGAAGAAGTAGTGTTGTCCTTCCAACGGAAAGACAGTGCTGACTCTCGACATGCAGACAAGTAATGGGTCACAACAGAGCAAACCCACAGCAGAGTCATTCGAAGTTTTGAAGAATATTGGTAGTTAGGTCATCACAGAGCAGACCCACTGTAGTCCTGGTAGAGATTACGATATTGGTGGGCCACCAGAGGTGCAGACCCACTGCAGTCCTTGTAGAAATAATGGTATTGATGGATCATCAAAGATGTAGACCCACTGTAGTCCTTGTAGAGATAATGGTACTGGTGGGTCATCAAAGATGCAGACCCACTGTAGTCCTTGTAGAGATGATGGTATTGGTGGGCCATCAAAGATGCAGACCCACTGTAGTCCTTGTAGAAATGGGCAGCAGCCATCTGTTGTGACTGTGCAGGTGCACAATCACCATTGAAGAGTCTTGCGGACAATATAGCAAGTTCATAAACCACCACTTGTGCACTCACAAAGTTTGTGGAATTGTCCTTAGAACCAGCAATGCTGTTATCCAGTCCTTTACTGAATTATTAACACACGTGCAAACACTAACAGTCCCTACTTCTCACATATAGTCCATATACTATGACCAACAGAAAAGTGTGCAGTGAAATGGAACTTACAAGTTAATAATATGATGAACTGGTGTCAATTACAGTTTTATAACATAAGAATACAATTACAAAGGTACAAAATACATCATTAAAACATAATAACACAGATAACATTTGTAGTAATAGGGGCTTTACAAAAGAATAGAAATAAACATATACATCAGTGTTACAGGAATTATGACATAAGTACATACATAAAAGATGAGATAACTTTTGAAACATCAACTTCACACATGAGCATTAAAACAGAATTGAATTAATAATGTCTAACATCTTTACAAACTAAATAACATATTATTAATGCAAATTATATTTGAGGATAACAGTATTCCTCATCATAGTTCATGTAGTCGAGTATGAGAAAAATTCTACAACCTAAGTCTTATGAGGTAAACATATAAAGACAGGAAGAACATAAATATACAAGAGTACACAAACACAGCGGAATAACAGAAAGGGAAAGGACAGGGTTTGTTTTACTGCAGTATCTTGCAAACAAAACTTTCTTTACTTCTTGGAGATCTCCCTTCGTTCTTCATTATTTCAAAAAGTGCTATCTATACCTGCTTTCTGTATTCTATGAATATTTCTTTCAAAATAATTATTTCTCAGTGTACAATACTCATTTTGGTCCAAATCTTTTTCATATAACTTCTCAATGCATTTTTTCCCTATTGTCCATAATCAGTTTCTTATATAGTCTACCACCTCTTAAGCTAACTTAAATTTACTGAGCTCAGATGCTAAACTAAGGGATGAGGCAATGCAGCAGCATAAAACAAGTAACGCAAACAGCAACAAAAAAATGCAGATTTGCGAAGCAAGCAGCATTATAGAGATTAGCAAAGCAATTGCAATATTACAACTAATATAAGGCAATGTGCAGCAAACATTAAAAATAAATCTGGCTTAGCAGAGTAACACAAATTAAAATTCAGTAGCACTATGCCTGGCAAGCACCAGCAGTGAATGCTATAACGTATACCTAAGCATGATAAAGCTCAAGCAGAAAAAATAGTACACTAAAGACAACAATGCGTATAAGGGAAATGTCTATTCACATCTTAATGTCTATGTAATTAAAGTGGTGCACCACAAAAACTAATTCTACGAAAGAAATTACCAAGTACTTGAAAAGAAAATTATAGATGCAGTTACTGTTATTAGTCCCTTCTTATTGTTCTTTCCATTCCAAGAGCTCCTTTTCCGAAGAATGTGGATCATAAAATAATTATTTAATAGATCTGTTGACAAAAAGTGTTCACATTAGCAAATGCATTTAATTTTATTTTATAAAACCAATGCTGCAACACAACTATAAACCATATATCAAATGAAATAAGCAATTATGCAAACCAAAGCATAAAAATATCATTCAATAGTCATGTGACATTTCATAAGTTAATAGAAATTCTCTCAACTCTCGTAGAAAGACGCTTGTCATAATCAGGTGTGCAGATGTAAGTATCTTTCCAAGTAATGAGCGTGTCATATTTGCGATGCTTTCTACAAAGGAATGTCAATAGCGAGGATAATGGCCTCCCTTTTTTTTTCTCCACCTGTACCTCTGAAAGGCACTCACTAATGACTTCTTTCCAGGCGACTGTCGCCCATCTGGGTGCCCACGACGCATTACGTGAAGGTCACTTAACTTTCTTACCGAAATATTTACGACACCAGTTTGCACAACAGTGAGAGTCTCATATAAAAAATTTCACAGGTCGAGAATTTGCGTTGAAAATGTGTAGATACAAAATCTTATGAATATAATAGTGTCCAAAAAATTTTCAATGGCATTGTGATACATTCACACATGTACACACGTTTCATAATTCTAAAGTACGATTCTTGGTTTCCGACATCCTTTTCCACAAATCAGAGTCCCTAACCACTACTCAGTATTCCTTACCTCATTATACATATACATATTCGTCGACACTTCTTCAATATTTCATCATAAGAAATATGTAGCATAATCAAATTTCTCATGTAGCATCAGCTTATTTATCATAAACATACCTCAGCAGCATAATTTACATCGTCGTCGTAAAAATAACATCATAACACCTCAGTCAAATCTCAAAAACGTCGAAGCTTTCTGCAATAATTTCAAAACCTAAAGAAAATTCTCTGCTCATTTAAATAGTGTCATCAACCTCAAACATACTATAAAAATCATGATCCCATATCAAATATATCATTCAAAGCTCTCATAGTATCACAATGGGTCCAAAAAAATATGAACAGTTCACAAAGTACAGACAAAATACAATTTCGTAAGTGTGAAGTTACCCAACTGTGTAATTACGTAAACATCTGTCACTGATGTAGTAAAGAAATGTTTGTTTCTCTGTTAAATAATCAGATAGCTGTGTAATTTACGTGTTAGAGAAATATGGTACCGATGTGTAAAGTTGTATAAGCAAATACCATATTAGCTAGGGCTCCTTGTGCTTGCCAAACACATGGTACACAAAGTAGGCGTGTACCCCCCTGAGGATAAATGTAATTATACCCTCAGGTGTTACAGATTACAGCAATGGAATGAAATTTATCACGGAAAACTTTCTTTGTAATTCAAAAATCTTTAAAAATAAATGATTTAAGTATAAAATTAATCACTGAAATACGTGTACTGTAGCGCTAAACTGTGCGTCTTGTTGCAACATAATCTCTGTGGAAGTGTTGTAGTTATTGTCCTCCGAAAGCTAAGTTCTGCAGAAGTCAATGTACTTACCTCATGATAAACAAAAGTGAAATGCTTTGCGTATAGATATCTTAGTTATTACGCTTATTGTTGTGATGAAGAAAGTACTGTGCTGTAACATATTGTTGTGCTACGGAAAAGGCTGTCTCCTTGTAGCTATACCACAAAAGTTACTACTAAAAGATGTTTTATTTTACAGAAGAATTCAGAAAAACTGTGCAGATATAAAACAGATGCAGCACAAAAGTAACAATGTAAATTGTGTCACACATTAGTAGCGTTGTGATATAATTGTGTAGCTGTCAAAGAAACCAAATGCTAAGTCATCTTTAATCCCACAGAAAGTACTTCAAATGAAGAATGTCTTTTCAAGTAAACCAAAATGTTGCATGAAAATCTCATTAGCAGTGCCGGTATATGTTCTAAGTATGTGAGCCTTATAGTCGTTAAGTAATCGTGCAACTAACAAGCAAGAATGCACACACACAATAACACTGTGTCGTCTGTTCATAATAGCAATGCATTCGTAATTTCTGTCTAAATAAGTTCTCTTGGTTCTTGACTGGATATTTAACTTCAAACATTGCTGCATGGTAACAGTTTCTAAGTCTGACTAAGCATACTAGTAATGTAAAGTGAAAAATTTTATAGCAAAGACTAAGTTAAAAAGCAGATTATCTTTCAATAAACGGTTTTACATGAGAAACGTGGTGCAGTCCTTTACTCTACCTAGTACTCAGAGTTTCAACTTGAACGGAATTATCATGCGGCATACGTCGGTGAGGAGTGCTAAAATTTTTCTCTAGGTTAGCGTCTATGTTATTTTTCTCTGAGCCAGCCGGCGCACACGGCTGCCTGCGGTGCGAGTCATTGTCTGTTCCTTTGTTGGCGCGCGTCGTTATTGGGATTTGGAGGTCTAACTTCTACAAATTCACCTTGCCCAGAGGGCCCAGCCCTGTTTAAATCCCGCCAGTTCTCATGAAATTCAGGTCTGTCGTTATGATTATATCGTCTGTCGTCAAGTCGGTAGTTCCTGTAGTTTCTTTCTTGTCGGTTAAGTGGTGGAGAATTTCTCCCTGAATTATCACTGCACGGTGGACCGTTGCGTCTGAAGTTATTCTGTCTCCCGTGATAATAATAGTTCTGGTTGCCAAATTGTCTGTTTCTATGATTGCCTCTGTCATATTCATTACTACGGAAATGCGATCTTTCTCTGTAACTATTACTCTGCCAGTGGTTGTCATACGGGTGGTGTCTGTTTTGGTCACGATTTACGTTGTAAGAATAGGCTTGTCGTGTCCAGTTATTGCTTCTGTCGTCACGGAATTGTGACGGATGTGACCTGTAGTGATTGTTTTCCTGTTTTCGCATCCCGCGACTGTCTGTGTCAATTTCTAATTCTTGTAAGAGTCCTTGAAAAGCTTCAATGTCGTATTTGCAACGCCTTGCCAAAATAATATTTCTTAAATGTTCAGGCAATTTCATTAAGCAAATGCGGATGACTTCTGAAGGGCTGTATGGGTTTGACAGCTACTGATTCTTGTGCAACATGTCTTCAAAATATTTCACAAGACTGGAAAATTCAGATTGTTCGAAATGTTTCATCATTATGATGCTATGTTTTACTCGGTCTTGTGTAGCTTGAGACCAATATGCTGAGAGGAAGGTATGATAAAAATCTCCTTCACTGTGACAATCGTGAATGACCAATCGCATTCTTACAGCTGGTTCATTCTCCAAGTAGCCACACATAAATTCTAACCTGTGCTCCAATGACCAGTTGGGAGGAAAACAATGAGAGAATTGACGGAGCCACGCTTGTGGATGAATGTCGTTGGCAGAATTCTTAAACGGTTTGAATTTACGTGTAGTAATGAACAGCTTATAGTCAAAATCATCGTGTCGGCGAGTAGCATATCGGTCATTGTTACGTCGTGTCGGCGGTTCCATCTCAAAATTCGGTGCACCTTGCCAATTTATTTCACAATTTCCGAAATGCCCTGTGTTATTATTTTGTGGCTTTTCCGTATTTCTAAGCTCCTCGTCCCGTGTTGGAGCGTGAGTGTCCTCTGAAATATGAAATTTTTGTATTACTTGTGCCAACTGATCTTGCACTTCCCGGATTTCTCTTTTGTATTGCGTATTAATTTGATTCAGGTTTTGATTGAATTTCTTAATTTGTTCATACTCTTCTGTGTCAGTGATGGCTACAGGTCTTGTGTCATTCAGATCATCATCTACCTTTGCAGATAAGTTAGTGAACTGATCCGAAAGTTCGGCTACTTTCTCTGATAGTGTATTTATTTCCTCAGTGTGTTTTTCTGAACCAAGTTTCAGAGTGTCCATTTGTGTTGAAATCGTATCTACTGTGTCCTTTAAGTTTTCTTGAGTTTTTGCAAGTTGCGTAACCGAATCGGTAGATGCAACTGAGTCAATTTTAGCTTGCAAGGTGTCGTGATTTTCACGAACAACAGTTTGCAGTTTTTTTATGGCTGCTTCGTGATTCTGTAATGCATTTTCATGACGCGAAAAAATAGGTTGGAAATGCTTACAAATTTGTGTTTTTATGTCATTACAGACTTTTTGACATTTCGATTCTATGTTATGTAACTCAGTAGTTAAATCTTCACGTGTTTGTTCAAGTGTGGTGTCTAACTTTTGAAGATTTTGTTCCATTGTGTCTAACTTTTTAAGATTTTGTTCCACTGTGTCTAACTTTTTGAGATTTTGTTCCACTGTGTCTAACTTTTCTAGATTTTGTTCCATTGTGTCTAACTGTTGCTGTGTTTGTCTCTGGTGTTGTTCCATTGTGTCTAACTTTTGAAGCCTTTGTCCCATTTGTCTCTGATTTTGTTCCATTTGTTGCATTAATTGCAATAATAATGTATTAGTGTCTGGAATCTGTTTCTCTATGCTTTTTGGCAGTGCATTTTCACCGGCAACATTCACATTTTGACAAGCAGAAAATGTGTCTTGACTCATTTGAGAAAACGGTGAGGACCCAAAACCTAAGTCTACAGTATTTGCAATATTGTGTTCAGTCATTTCGGATTCCTGAGGCGAGCTGTTGCCGACCGATCGATCGATAATGCTTCCTTGTTCACTACCTGTTTCACTGTCTACACCATTATTTGCCGCCCGCTCCATTTCCCTATGCACAGTTACCAAATTACTACTTTGAATGTCTGTTAATTTATTACACAACGGTGCTGGTAAGCTACGCTCGTCATCACTATTATTTCTCAGTTTACTTCGGAGCCTAGTGTTACATTTTTCACACGCCATTATTGTCACAATATTTCACACGAAAACAAAGAAAAGCACAATTTGAAGAGCAAAATAACAAAACACATTAACATAGCATTGAAAATAATATCTAGTTAATTGCAAGCGCAGCTGCGAAACACTTGGTGCAAATCTACATGTATGCCACAACTGTTTTACTGTACAACAATCAAAAACTGCAACTACAAAGGAGATTCTCTCTACAATTACGCGCTAGCCATAAACAATAGCTACACTAATTACACAAACTACAAGAAAAAATCAGAAGATTCCAGTGAGGTATCCTCGGCTAATGGTCGACATATGAAACGTCCCCTTAGAACAATTATACCCGACTGTCCTTAACCTGACACACAATATTTCTTAGCGCAACGCAATCTGACTTTCAATAACCCTACAAAAGAATGGCCCTGACTAACATTAACCTGTACCTTTCACAAATCACTTACCTCACAAAAATCTTCGTTACTCAAGCTACTGCAATACAGCGAGCGCCACTACTGCCAGCTAAATGAAAGATTCAAACTACGGAAGGCACTAACTACTGATAGGCATAGTTAGCAAATGAAAGATTTTAATAGAGAACAAACAATGTATTTACCTTAATAGTCATAATATATATATCAGTTCATGACAAATTACAAAACTCCGCCATCTCTCTGCCCACATCCACCACTGCTGGCGGCTCACCTCCAACTGCGCAACGCTACGCGCTGTTCACATCCAGCTGCCGCTGCCCAACACTACAATGGCAGACAACAATGCAAACTAGACACAGACTGCGCACAGCACAGCCAGTGATTTTTATACAGAGGTGGCGTTACCAATAAAAAAACCTAAACAGCCTACTTACACTATCTTACTGCTCACATGTAATACCATATCATGATATCTTAACAGAAATTTTATATTATGTGTACTTTAATTGCGTGACAGTAGTGTGGCTACAAATTCAGTGGCGGTTTGGATCTTGCCTTCTTGGAAAGTTGCTGTTAAATACTGACCTATAGTATATAAAGAAAACATGCATATTAAGATATTCATCTAGATTTCCACAATATTTGATCGAATTAGCAACGAAGAATACCTCTCTTCAGGCTTCAACATTCTTCGTTATCTTCACCCTCTCCAGTATTCTTCCTCGCAAAATAAAAATAATCATACCTCACATATCGCACTACTCTGCTTCAGTTCTTATTTTCGTACCTCTGCTCAAAAAGCAAATAGCAGTTCACTTTATGTTACCATCCTTCTTCTTACCTCTACCAATACATACACAATAAAATTCTTGCTTCATTATGCGTCTGCTAAACAAAGAATCTGTTATCCTCTGATATACCTCTAATATCATGCATTGTGTCGCGCTACTGCATCTCTTTACGACTTTTTGCAGACCACATCGAATCATCTGTCTCCTTCACATCTTATTCAGGTAGAGCAGAATACAACTAAAACAAAAACTTGTATTCTTAGCATTGTGACAATAAATAGGCTTGCAGAAAACAAAAATGTGTAGTTCGACATCTCATTACTATAGTGTATGTAATACATATACAGCTTTCTCTTCTAAAACGCTATGCAATAGTTTAGGATACATTTTTAACACAAATGACATCCATAACAGGCCTACCTCTTCAGTACTGACTCTTGTTTCTTGTTCTATCATCAGAAAAGTCTTCCTCCGCAAAGGAAGCTTCAACGTACTCTTTCCACTTATCTGCTCCCTCCTCTGCATTTAACAGTGGAAGTCCCATTGATTTCTTAATTTTACCACCCTTGCTTTCAATTCAACAGAAGGTTGTCTGACTTTTCTACATGCTGAGTTAGTCCTTCCGAGTATCATTTCTTTTTCGATGTCTTCACATTTCTCATGTAGTCACTTCGCCTTAACTTCCCCGCACTTCCTATTTATTTCACTATAAAGTAAGTTGTGTTTCTGCTCTCCTGAATTTCCGTGAACAATTCTGTACTTCCATCTTTTGGTGATCAACTGAAGCGCTTCTTCTTTTCCCCACGGTTTCTTTGCAGTTACCTTCCTTGTAACTACTGTCTTCTCTTCATCTTCTACGATTGCCCTTCTTAGAGATGTCGATTCCTCTTCAACTAAACTGCCTACTGACCTATTTATTATCACATTATCTTTAGCCGCAAGAACTTCATTCGTTAGTACTTCTGTAACCAGGAAGAGGAGGACATGAACTGTTCAAAGTTACAGTCTCCACTCAAATCACAAACTTTGAGTGAGTCTTGTAATAATATGGGTTATGTAAAAGCACTTTATAACGATAGTGAATAATCTGTTGAAAGACAAGGAATGATGTAAGATGAAGTAGACAAAGGTTCCTTTGAGGTAGATAAACAAGACCTATTGTAAATTATACATTTTCACTCCAAAGTTTTCACTAACAAACCAGGAACTATAATAAATTTTCTATATGTATTCAGAGTAAAGGAAAACACAAAGATTTTTGTACCAAAGTATGACGTTCCTCTTATATGCAGGGGAGAGATAAAACATAAAAATCTGTTGATGCTAGCTCAAATAATTGTTGAACAAGCTGTAAGTTCATATAATAGCCCCCTCCATATTCTTAGCAAGAAAGATGAATTCATTAGTGCACAATTCAAGACAAATCAGTAGTATTATTTTACCAGAAACAGATCGGCCACAAGCCTTAGACGAGTTATTATTTTATTATTCCAGCTAAATTGAAAGTATTAGCCGGCATTGATCTTTTAGGCTCTATGCCAAAAACGAACCATTGTTTTTCTTCTATCTTTGTAGCAGTTGAACTTACTTCTAAATTTGTTTATTTTATTCCCCTTTGGAAGCATCCACAAGGTTGGTCTGCAGGTTTTGTTAAAGAAAGTTGGCCGTCTTGACAAAGTGATTTCAGCCACGTTATTGGTTAAGTACTTTACAAAGTAGGAAGATTAAACCAAATTTTCTCTCACTTTACCAACCATGTTCCCTCCAACTCATCACGAAGGAATAGGAAAAACTTTGCAGAATGCTTTTTTGTCACGAACATAAAACTTGGGATAAATATGTAAGAATTTTTAAGATGTGCTAAATAATTTACCTAATAATTCCACATCTTTATCTCCCCTTACGGTACTGAAAATCAAGTAGCTACCAGATCATGTAAAGACGCTACCGTGTTTATCACCACACCGATATCATGATGTAATCGAATTTTCTCTTATTGACTTCAAGAAGGCAGCACAAAAAGGGAAGAGACTGCAAACTGGTCTAATAAACGTAAAGTAATTATGTGTGGGACAGGAGGTACTGGTCAGATCTCAGCATTCATCACAGGAAGGGCAATCACTTAGTCATAAATTCTTCTTAGTATACAAGTTCCCAAGTATAGGTCACTGTTCTGCATCCGACGAATTCCACATGCAAATACTGTAGAGGTGGAAAGTTTAAGTACTGAAGAGGTGAGCGCACCAATGTCACATCAACTTCCAGTTTTGGTTCTGCACCATTAAAGTTCAAAATCGTTTTCTGGTTTGCGCAAGTGGGACTATTAAATAAGTAGCGGGCCTATTAAAACATTTGCTGAAGTGTCATGACCTTGACATACAAAATCTAAGTGGGTTTGATTCCACGCACTAACACTCTTTCCTGTAATTGTTCCTTTTACCTTTGTACACTTAAGTGGCAGTGTCGGACAGGCTGATACTTTCTCACACTTATTGAATACCATGTCACTAATCACTGAAGTGGAACCTCCACAATCTAAAACAGCAGATCATGAAACTTTCCCAACCAAGATGGTGACGATGTGATGAACTTTAGTGTTTTGTGTACAGTGATTCTCCTCTAACTGAGTGCCTCTAACGTCTTCCAGGGGTGCTATACTTATTCTGTTGGTCTCAATATTTTCTGAGTCGGCAAATGTGTCATTTGTTGGCAGCGCTGTATGGTCATTGTTGTGATGTTCATCTTATCTCAGATTATTACGTGAGTCTGGTTGCCTGATTTCAATTATCTGAGCATTCTGCTCTGTGCTAAATCATCCTCGATGTCGGCAGGTTTGATTAGCTTTTTCATCATAATTATTAAAATTAAAATGATTTTCATTTACGTAACGTATGTGGTTCCACTGGCAACATCCAATGTTTCTGTCTTGGTAACCTCCACAATTGTGAAAATTTTCTCTGGAATTCTTGTTTACATGGTACGGTTGGTGTCTGATTGAATCTCTGCTATCTTCCCTGTTACTATTAAACTCTCCTCCTGAATTACAGTGGAGCAGCTGATGATGCTGTGAGTGTTAGTTTTGTCTGTGATTATGATTGTTATTATTATTATCACTATTATGTGGTGTGAGTTCATTGTTGTCGAATCCAAGCTCTTGTAACAAACCTTGAAATGCTCGTCTGTCATCCTTACAACAAGCCACCAACATTGTATGTCTTAAGCAAACAGGTAATTCAGTCAAATAATTTCGTATTAATTCATTGTAGGGATTTGTCAAAAATTGATCCTTGCACGACAAGTACTCGAGAAAAGGAGCAAGACCTGAGAAGTCAGACTGTTTAAAATTCTTAAGCATAATAGTTTTGTGTTTAACACGATCTTCTGTCGTCTCTGACCAGTAAGCTGACAAAAATGCAGAATTGAAATCACCGTAACTATGACATTTTCGGGCTAATGAGTGCATTTTCAGCCTCGAGAAAACTTCACATAAATTCTTATTTATGAGCGACTACGTACGTCGGTGGAAAAGAATAATCCAACTGTTGTAACGTTTCCCTCTGGTTTTTCTGAGTACCAGCATTTTTTAAGATTTCATAGTTCTTAATAGTGACAAAATGCTTATAATCAGATTCTTCATTCAAATTAACTTTTTGTTCTAGAGACCTTTTGAAGTGTCAAACATCTATGGTGTGATAAATGAAGATTGGTATCACTACTGGAAATCGAACCTGGGTCTCGTGCTCGTTAGGAAGATGTGCTGACGACAAAGCCACCCGTGCACAGTGGCTTTGCACAACCGCACAGACTGCTGTGGTACCCACCATGCTTGCTTCCTCAGTCCAAATTCCCAGTCACACTTCAGCCAACTTCGTATTGCCCCCAAATTCGAACAGCATGGCGAAGGCTTCCCAATATTATCGGAATAGCAACTCAACATCGAATGAAACGCTGTTCAAGTTTGGGTGAATACCAAATGATTTGAGATGTGTATGGGAATGTGGAGTGAGGAGAAAGGTTTGCTATGGTACTGTGTGCAGTTGTGCAAGGCCACTGTATCAGGATGATGTAGTGGTTAGTGCATATGGCCAGTGAGCAGGAGAGCCAGCTTCGAATCATGGTCTTGGCAATAATTCTCACTCGTTGATTAAGTCTACATATATAAACTCATTCTGATGTGTGCAGCAGTTTTCTCTCACACCACAAGTTGCATCTCAGCTATCTGCTCTCCAAAAACAATTACGTTGATGAGCAAGCCCCTCCACGTGGCACAAGTTTACTTGTTCAGTAGAATTTAAAAAACGAAAACTGTCACATCTATTGAGCCGTGTGGCTTTAATTTTGGCGAGCGTGCCACTCCACTGGCGCCGCTAACTATATTGTACAGCCGATATAGATCCTGGTCATATGCCAGGGCTAGGGTCTTTGGTCAAGGAGTGTGTTGTTGGGTTTGGCAGGCTGTGGTACCAGCAGTTAGCGGGAGACCACGTGGCTGGCGATTTGGTTTTTGCGCCACTCTTGCTGCCCAGGCGAGAAGCTCGTGAAGCCGCCACTAGTTAAGGTCGTTGCAGCCAAAGTTTACCGGCTGCATTAAGAACTGATAACGGCGAGTTGTGGGAAGGGCGACTGAATCCGCATGCAACCCGGTCAGCAGGCACCAGGCCAACTCTGGAGGCTTAAACGTTATGGCACCTGTAGATCACCTGCAGAAGTTGGAGGCAGTAACACCCGTGCTTGGGAACCTGGCAGTCATGGCTCCTTCGCCACTGAGTGGAGCTAAGTGTTGATCTTCTATTGGTACGTGTTATCGTAAACCCACGTCTTTGTTAATGTTGAATTATACTCGTCATGTTCATTACGTCCTAGAGTGACTCTGTGGATGGTCACCACTAAGTGTAGCTGATTTTAATCTGTTTGTTCAAGATCATACTCATTGCAAGTGTATGAATACTCTCTGTTGTAAACTGAGTGTGTAATTGGGACTGCAGTGTAGTCTGTCTCGAAGGGAACGCATTGTTAAAAGAGGGTATGCTCCGCTATTTGGATCTGCTGGTGGTTGTAGTTCACGTTGTCTATTTTCATGTGATATTAAGGAGCTCGAGACTTGCACACTATGTGATCAAAAGTATCCGGGCACCCCCAAAAACATAAGTTTTTCGTATTAGGTGCATTGTGCTGCCACCTACTGCCAGGTACTTCGTATCAGAGACATCAGTAGTGATTAGACATTGTGAGATAACAGAATGGGGCGTTCCGCGGAACTCATATACTTGGAACGTGGCCACGTGATTGGGTGTCACCTGTGACATACGTCTGCACTCGATATTTCCACACTCCTGAATGTCCCTAGGCCCACTATTTCTGATGTGATAGCGAAGTGGAAACGTGAAGGGACACGTACAGCACAAAAGCGTGCACGCCGACCTCGTCTGTTGACTGACAGAGACCGCCGACAGCTCAAGAGGGATGTAATGTGTAATAGGCAGACATCTATTCAGACCATGACACAGGAATTCCAAACTGCATCAGGATCCACGGCAAGTACTATGACAGTTAGACGGGAGGTGAGAAAACGTGTATTTCATGGTCGAGCTGCTACTCATAAGCCACAAATCGCGCCGGTAAATGCCAAACGATGCCTCACTTAGTGTAAGGAGCGTAAACATTGAACGACTGAACAGTTGGAAAAACGTTGTGTGGAGCGACGAATCACGGTGCACAATGGGGCGATCCGATGGCAGGATATGGGTATGGTGAATGTCCAGTGACCGTCATCTACCAGCGTGTGCAGTGCCAACAGTAAAATTGGGAGGCGGTGATGTTATGGTGTGTTCGTGTTTTTCATGGAGGGGACTTGCGCCTCTTGTTGTTTTGCTTGGCACTATCACTGCCCACGCCTACATTGATGTTTTAAGCACCTTCTTGCTTCCCACTGTTGAAGAGTAATTCGGGGATGGCGGTTGCATCTTTCAACACGAACGAGCACCTGTTCATAATGCACGGCCTGTGGCGGAGTGGTTACACAAAAATAACATCTCTGCAACAGAATGGCCTGCATTGAGTCCTGACATCGGTACCTCTCCTCAGTGCAGCACTCCGTGAAGAATGGGCTGCCATTCTCCAAGAAACCTTCCAGCACCTGGTTGACCGTATGCCTGCGAGAATAGAATCTGTCATCAAGGCTAAACGTGGGCCAACACCATACTGAATTCCAGCATTACCGGTGGCGCCACGAACTTGTAAGTCAATTTTCAGCCAAGTGTCCGCAGAGTTTTGATCACATGTATATGCAGACATTTCCGAACTAACTTAATGTTTCCTACATCTTAGATAGTGTGGTTTATGGCCTTATTTGGGGAGATTACTATTTCCTTTTTGATGCTTGTTGCCAGGGTAGTTCTGGCAACGGGCGATGCATGCCTCTTTCCTGTACCTGGAGCAGAGACGTGTTTTCTTCCTGTTGTGGCGACACTTCGTCGTCTCATGACGTCTAGGTTTGCCCGCAGCCAGGTACCTCTGTCATTCGCCTCGTGTTAGCTCAAGTGGGATACGGAAGTACAAAGGAATGACGAGATACGTTTGAAGTTCTTTAACGCTATAGATACAGCAATAAGGAATAGCGCAGTAGGCAGTACAGTTGAAGAGCAATGGACATCTCTAAAAAGGACCATCACAGAGGTTGGGTAGGAAAACATAGGTACAAAAAAGGTAGCTGCGAAGAGACCATGGGTAACAGAAGAAATACTTCAGTTGATTGATGAAAGGAGGAAGTACAAACATGTTCCGGGAAAATCAGGAATACAGAAATACAAGTCGCTGAGGAATGAAATAAATAGGAAGTGCAGGGAAGCTAAGACGAAATGGTTGCAGGAAAAATGTGAAGACATCGAAAAAGATATGATTGTCGGAAGGACAGACTAAGCATACAGGAAAGTCAAAACAACCTTTGGTGACATTAAAAGCAACGGTGGTAACATTAAGAGTGCAACTGGAATTTCACTGTTAAATGCAGAGGAGAGAGCAGATAGGTGGAAAGAATACAATGAAAGCCTCTTTGAGGTTGAAGATTTGTCTGATGTGATAGAAGAAGAAACAGGAGTCGATTTAGAAGAGATAGGGGATCCAGTATTAGAATCGGAATTAGCTTTGGAGGACTTACGGTCAAATAAGGCAGAAGGGATAGATAACATTCCATCAGACTTTCTAAAATCATTGGGGGAAGTGGCAACAAAACGACTATTCACGTTGGTGTGTAGAATATATGAGTCTGGCGACATACCATCCACAAAATTCCAAAGACAGCAAGAGCTGACAAGTGCGAGAATTATCGCACAATCAGCTTAACAGCTCATGCATCGAAGCTGCTTACAAGAATAATATACAGAAGAATGGAAAAGAAAATTGAGAATGCGCTAGGTGACGATCAGTTTGGCTTTAGGAAAAGTAAAGGGACGAGAGAGGCAATTCTGACGGTACAGCTAATAATGGAAGCAAGGCTAAAGAAAAAACAAGACACTTTCATAGGATTTGTCGACCTGGAAAAAGCGTTCGACAATATAAAATGGTGCAAGCTGTTCGAGATTCTGAAAAAAGTAGGGGTAAGCTATAGGGAGAGACGGGTCATATACAATATGTACAACAACCAAGAGGGAATAATAAGAGTGGACGATCAAGAACGAAGTGCTCGTATTAAGAAGGGTGTAAGACAAGGCTGTAGCCTTTCGCCCCTACTCTTCAATCTGTACCTCGAGGAAGCAATGATGGAAATAAAAGAAAGGTTCAGGACAGGAATTAAAATACAAGGTGAAAGGATATCAATGATACGATTCGCTGATGACATTGCTATCCTGAGTGGAAGTGAAGAAGAATTAAATGATCTGCTGAACGGAATGAACAGTCTAATGAGTACACAGTATGGTTTGAGAGTAAATCGGGGAAAGACGAAGGTAATGAGAAGTAGTAGAAATGAGAACAGCGAGAAACTTAACATCAGGATTGATGGTCACGAAGTCAATGAAGTTAAGGAATTCTGCTACTTAGGCAGTAAAATAACCAATGACGGACGGAGCAAGGAGGACATCAAAGGCAGACTCGCTATGGCAAAAAAGGCATTTCTGGCCAAGAGAAGTCTACTAATATCAAGTACCGGCCTTAATTTGAGGAAGAAATTTCTGAGGATGTACGTCTGGAGTACAGCATTGTATGGTAGTGAAACATGGACTGTGGGAAAACCGGAACAAAAGAGAATCTAAGCATTTGAGATGTGGTGCTATAGACGAATGTTGAAAATTAGGTGGACTGATAAGGTAAGGAATGAGGAGGTTCTACGCAGAATCGGAGAGGAAAGGAATATGTGGAAAACACTGATAAGGAGATGGGACAGAATTATAGGACATCTGCTAAGACATGAGGGAATGACTTCCATGGTACTAGAGGGAGCTGTAGATGGCAAAAACTGTAGAGGAGGACATTGGAATACGTCAAGCAAATAATTGAGGACGTAGGTGGCAAGTGCTACTCTGAGATGAAGAGGTTAGCACAGGAAAGGAATTCGTGGCGGGCCGCATCAAACCAGTCAGTAGACTGATGACAAAAAAAAAAAAAAAAAAAAAAAAAGTTCAAGTTAAGTAAATCTGATCGTTCTTGTACGTGCCATGGTGGAGTGTCGCTGAGTTAGTTCCGGAACTCTTGTTCCATTCAGAACACAAGCCTCAAGCCGTGTTCTGCAAGTCCGAAGTTCCTTGTGACTATATTTGGCTCTTAACGACTTCTTTAAATCTTGCAGGCTCTAGTTTGCTAATTCTGGAGCGTGTTGATTTTTAAAGGCTTTTACTTATGCCTATGAACTGTTGAGTTTTTTTTTATCCATAGTCATTAGCTAACTCCTGTCATTTTCAAAAATTGCGTGGTTGCTGCCATATTGCTATAACAATTGGTTGCTGCAATTTGTCACCTTTCTTGTATTTTTAGGACTGTATGTATATTAAAGGGTCTTTATTAATGTTTCTGCTAGTTTTTACCAGTTGGGAGTCACATTTAAGTTATGTACATCCCCAGCTTTTCTTGTGTTTATGCGGATTGCGCATTTATTAACGGGTCATTATTAACGTTTCTGCTGGTATCTACCAGCTGGGAGTCACGTTTAATTTGTATCTCTTCCCAGTTTTTCTTGTATTTTGGAGGATGGTGTGTTTTATCGCTTAAGTGGTTTTATTAAGGTTTATAAATTGTTAAGGGCTTTCCAGCAACCACAATCAATGGCGTGACTTGTTATCTCATCCGTATTTTGCGTGGGCGTTGTCTATTTGCTTAAAGATTTATCTGTGCCTGCGATTTATTTGTACTTTTAGTGGCAGTCATTTGTAATGCATTTTACTGGTAAAACTCAGTTTGTTGAACCAGCTTGCAGTCACACCTAGTTGGTGTGACTTTTTACTTGTATTTGGGGACTGTACGTCTCTGGTTCTAAGCCCTGTTGTTAATGGTATAAATTGTTCAAGTTTTTTTATTAATGACCTGATCCTGTTTAAGTTCCTTAAATTATTGTGAGCGTTGTTATTCAGTTTCTAAGGCTTTTAATTTGTAATCATAATAATTGTTGCTAGGCAATCAAGTGTATTCCATGAAATGACAAATGACGAAAAATATGGGTCCACGTGCCATGTGTTTTTCCTTGAAATCATCCCGACCCTTGTTGTGAAGTATCACCTACTATCATGAGCACCCTGATCGATTTTCTTTTCCTTATGAGAAAGCTGATCATGAATATTCTTAACTCTTTGTTTATGTTGCTGAATAATAGTTATTTGACCGTATCTGAAATGTTGCAACGATTGAAATTCTTCATAATCGATTAAAGGGAGGAGCTAAAGGCCATCAGAATTTTTATTAAAATTGGTGGCAATAGTGCCATGCTCACAATCAATAGCTAACGATAATCACCAGTCAGGTTGTAGCTGGTTTACACTCCCTCATATTTGTATCGGTTATAACAGTTTGAAACACGTATGTAACGCAGCAGCGATGGCGAGGCATTGTAGCATCTGTGACCAGAGAGTATGCGTTTGACCGCGCGAGTGTTGCGAGCGGTTCTCAGTCAGTAGTAGTCTTTGCGAGTTAGTTGTCGCTATGCAGAGTAGCAGTCAGTCAGTCGTTGCGAGTCTGTAGCTCTGTCTAGTTGAGAGCAGTACTCAGTCTGTAGTCGTCATGCAGAGTGGTCGGTCAGTAGTAGCAGCCCAGTGCGGTTGTGTGATGTAGGCGGTCGGCAACAATGGTCAAGATGAGGAATAAGGTATACTGTTAATTAATATAATCATTAGATAATGAAAAATTTTATTTATTGTAATTATTCTCCAACAAGTCTCCCAATAATAATTTTTTATTTCAAAAGCATTTTTTCAAAAGTTTAATTTTTTTGAACTAAAGATCTCGTTGCACTTCCCATTTCATTCCACTTCTTTTGAAGAAAAATTCCACTAAAATCACAAAAAAAGACAATATTATTATTTGCAATGCAGTTCCTCCAAGCGGTGCGCAACAACAAGAGCAGATATGTGACATCCATTTATTCTGAGGTAAGACTTTAATTCTGATTGTTTTACACAGGGCCAAAGACCGACATTTCGGTTTAATTGAATTTTCTTGTCACTGAATGGACTTTAATTTTTTGAAGGATTTATATTTGAGTCAGATTGCGAATTTCACATTTTTGTTGCTATTGTCAGTACATTTGATTGTAGGCAGGTTACGCATAGAGCCATGTCCATCAGCATTTCTAATTAGTATCGTTATTTTCTTTTAAAATTTTTGCGGGGAGGTTACACTTGGCTCCCATTTCTATTAAGTATTGTCAATTTTCTTTCTTTTAAAATTGCGGTAGGGAGGTTACACTTCAATGTTGATACTTTGTTGTTGGAAATAAATGTGATTGTTTAATAATGCTTTGTAATTAGGAAAAGACTAATGATTCTTAATAGATTGGAATGACACATAATTAATTAACTATGGTACTGTTTAATAATGCTTTATAATTAATTAAGGCTAATAATTCTTAGTATATTGAAATGACAAATGATTAATTAATTAACTGTAATTAGACAAATGATTAATTAACGACAAATGATTAATTAACTGTAATTAGACAAATGATTAATTAACGACAAATGATTAATTAACTGTAATTATACAAATGATTAATTAACTGTAATTAGACAAATGATTAATTAAAAACAAATGATTAATTAACTGTAATTAGGAGAAGGTTAATGATTCTTAATTATACTCTGTAACTGAAAAGAATGCGATTATTTCATAATATTTTGTAACCAGGAAAAGAAGGCTACTGATTCTATGTAAAACAATTAATGAACATTTTTCTGTAATACTACATACTTGGTACAGAAATGTTCAATAACTGGGCTATGAATGCCACGAACTATCAATGAAGACTGTAATTGTCAATATTATGTGACTTGATGTCCTTCACCTCATAAGCTGACTACCCTGAATTACTGCAATGTCCATTTGTCCTGTTTATCCCAGTGATCATGGAGCACTATATTTGGTTTTGCACTAATTCTACGTTGGTGTGCCTTGTAAGAGTGTGGTGTTGACACGACATGCTGTCCACCACCATGAGCGATGAAGACATTATTATGGTCACACTGTTTGGTGTACCTAATGTACTGCCAAAATGAAAACATGGAACATTACTACGACAGTTCAGTGTCTTGGCTACACTGATAAATTCTGATGGGAAAAGAACTTCAAGTTGTGTCACTTGGTGTTGTACTACTGTGGAAAGATATGGACTTTCAGAGCAGCTGTGTGCAATCTAAAGTGCTACAACCATGATGCAATCCTTCCCTTTCCTATCCTGATTCTTGTCACATAAAGAAAAAATTTTTTTTTGGTAACATCATTTATGTTCATAGGTTATACATTTTTCGATTCGCTAAACTCCAGTGTGAGTACACTTATGTCACTGGTCGACATGATGTTTGCCATTATGTTTATTTGTTGTGAAAATACTAAAGACATTTTTCAGTGCATGTGCACTTTGGACATGAATTTTTTTTTTTTTGCCATTATGTTTATTTGTTGTGAAAATGCTAAAGACATTTTTCAGTGCATGTACACTTGTCAACATAATATTTTTTGCCAGTCTGTTTATTTGTTCTGAATATGCTAAAGAATTTTTTCAGTGCCTGTGCACTTTGTTATCTGTCAAATAATTTGTATATACTTTTCTGATTTGCTACTATGTTTTGTACTCACATTTTGTCTTTGTCTGATATATTTTGTACTTAGTGCGTGTGCACAACATTTACTTTATGTACTACATCTAATTATTCTTGCCAGTCTGTTTATTTGTTCTGCATATGCTAAAGAATTTTTTCAGTGCCTGTGCACTTTATCTGTCAAAAAGTTTGTATATACTTTTTTCTGATTTGCTACTATGTTTAGTATTCACATTTTGTCCTTGTCTGATATATTTTGTACTTAGTGCGTGTGCACAACATTTAAATATTCTGTAAGTTGTAGGATTTTGTTAATTAAAGAAAAATTTTGCCGCGCTTGGCAAGTCCAAATGACTCACCATCGCTGCCAAATTTTTGCCCCCCGAGTGGAGGGTTATGAAACACGTATGTAACGCAGCAGCGATGGCGAGGCATTGTAGCATCTGTGACCAGAGAGTATGCGTTTGACCGCGCGAGTGTTGCGAGCGGTTCTCAGTCAGTAGTAGTCTTTGCGAGTTAGTTGTCGCTATGCAGAGTAGCAGTCAGTCAGTCGTTGCGAGTCTGTAGCTCTGTCTAGTTGAGAGCAGTACTCAGTCTGTAGTCGTCATGCAGAGTGGTCGGTCAGTAGTAGCAGCCCAGTGCGGTTGTGTGATGTAGGCGGTCGGCAACAATGGTCAAGATGAGGAATAAGGTATACTGTTAATTAATATAATCATTAGATAATGAAAAATTTTATTTATTGTAATTATTCTCCAACAAGTCTCCCAATAATAATTTTTTATTTCAAAAGCATTTTTTCAAAAGTTTAATTTTTTTGAACTAAAGATCTCGTTGCACTTCCCATTTCATTCCACTTCTTTTGAAGAAAAATTCCACTAAAATCACAAAAAAAGACAATATTATTATTTGCAATGCAGTTCCTCCAAGCGGTGCGCAACAACAAGAGCAGATATGTGACATCCATTTATTCTGAGGTAAGACTTTAATTCTGATTGTTTTACACAGGGCCAAAGACCGACATTTCGGTTTAATTGAATTTTCTTGTCACTGAATGGACTTTAATTTTTTGAAGGATTTATATTTGAGTCAGATTGCGAATTTCACATTTTTGTTGCTATTGTCAGTACATTTGATTGTAGGCAGGTTACGCATAGAGCCATGTCCATCAGCATTTCTAATTAGTATCGTTATTTTCTTTTAAAATTTTTGCGGGGAGGTTACACTTGGCTCCCATTTCTATTAAGTATTGTCAATTTTCTTTCTTTTAAAATTGCGGTAGGGAGGTTACAAGTTCTTGGAAAATTTACTTGCACGAGATATTCGAAATCGTGTTTCGACATTCTGGTAAAAGTCTAGATTAGATATGTAACCAGCATCAGTTCAAGAGTTAAATTTTCTTAAGCGTTTCATTTACTTAAATATTAACTCAAACACAAATCCCGATTTCTCTTGTTACTTCCAACTTGACTCCCTGTGTCATGGAAAAGCATTAGAGCTTCATTCACTTCCATTAGTCTTTCGTAAGGCCATTTTGTGGCAATATTATTGTTCCTTGTAACCACTTATGACTTGGAAATGTATTACCACATACATTTCTGGGCAAATGTTTACGTACATGTAGCTACAAATCATGTCGTAATGTTGCTGGACAACAATGTCATGATATATTGTCAGAAACATGCAATTTTTATGGCTCATGAAAATGTACCTTAGGTAAAAGAGCGGAAGAGAAAATATGAAGTGTTTTTGGGTGGGGAAGAAGAAAATATAATACCTGAAGGACTTCACCATGGTCCTACAGAGGCTGTAACAGAATAAGATGATGATGGTAATGATCGAAGAAGAATCCTTTATTAGCAAAGTGGAAATATTTCGCTATGAAGCCACTTGGACAGAGGTTGTTGTGAGATATAGTATCGTGCAGAGGGCAAGTCTATAATTCCCATTTATAGAAGAAGGAAGTACTAGAGAGTGGGATGCTGAAGCTCCCCTCTGAGATACCACTTTCACTGCTCCGTATTGTTGTCGTAATGTGATTAATCCTTAAATGTCGGTGTTCAAATCACTATCAAAATGGATAGTTCGTACTGAATTTCAGTAAGAAAGGCAGAAGTGAGAATTGAGAAGACGCACTACAAACCAGTGGCAGTGGTTTGAGGAAGTGCACATATCATTCGATGACCAGTAGGGCTGCGGGCTGTTATTTGAAACAATGCTCTTAGTTCAGTCAGGATCTGTGTTTGCACCACAGTCTGACATGATAATTATCCACAGTGGATTCTAATTTAATTAGTGGCTCAATCAGTATTTTTTCAGGAGGGTAAGTCTGCTGAGGATTAAATTACCAGGTAGGGTGGAGTGAGTGAAACTATTAGAATTCATGCTGAAATCTTCAGCTGTCATTTATTTTCCACAATTCGGTAATAGCTTTGGTCAGTGACTGTTGTCAAGCTTAGCCTAAAACTAATAAAACAGACCATCAGAGATTACACAGTTTACATAGAAATACATGAGGTTAAATAGTAATTGACTTACTGGCATAAACGGCAGGAAAGCTATACCATAATTTGAACAAAAGTAATTTGCTCTTATAAGCTCATTATAGTATGTAAAAAGTTTCTGACAATCATAACTGTGCACGATAATTTTCGTCAAGAAGCAAGTTCACATCGACAGCTAGTAACACGACGACAGAAATAATTAGGCCGAACACTCAAAGATACAGCCGAAAACAGTGCCATGTCAGAGATAACACTTTAGTACATGCTAGCAATCGCAATATCAGTTTACTAAGAAAGGTATTATAACCTTTATTCCAAGTAAACACTGTACATTAGTCAGCGAGATAGTGAAATTATATGTATACAAACGTAATATATCAAGAAACGCCACACTGGCGATCTTTGTAATCTAAAATACATCGTAACTGGCGAACATAAATCAACTGGAGGCATAGAAACTATTTAATTGCTTACACCAGGCAAAGCCACATTGGCGAAGTTTTGTGTATTACAAAACATTGTAATTCCTGAAAAGTAAGTCAGGTAAGACATACTACTGGGTTAGGATGTTATGTTAACAGATAAAATGCAGAATAGCATAGCCTAGCAAGTAAACATCAGCTCACAAAATGTAACATCGTAAAATTTCATGCACATTGTGAATAAAAAGAAAGCCAACTCCACACAGAATCATGAACCAAAATATAACAGTAAATCCACACAGAATCATGTACCAAAATATAACAGTAAAAAGTTTCTCACAATCTACTGAACATAGAGATTAAAACTTTGTTAAACTTTTAATTCCACATACGCAATGGAAGATGTGGGGTGAGGGGCTGGTTGTGGGAATGGAGGGGGGGGGGGGGGGACTTATCTAAACTGTAGAATTTTTTTTAATGAAGAATGTGAACATACAGATTAAAATTATATTACATTATTAATTCCACACACACAGTAGACGATCTGGATGGAGGGGGGGGGGGTCGTTGTCTACGTGGGGGGGGGGGGGGGGACACCTTTGTAAACAGTAGAAATTTTTTTAATGTATTTGAGTATAGAACATAATACAGAGAAAGCAGGGGGGAACAGTGCTATTTCTTATTTTTCGTTGTTTATTTGTATTAAATATTTTTCCCTAAAAAGAGGGTTGGAACTAAGAGGTACGATCAGCTGATAGAACGCTGGGGATAAACGGTTTGAAATTACTAGCAAAATTACTAGTGTAAAAAATCTGATATTAATTCTCGTTTAAAGATACAATTTATTATGGGATTCTGCCCAGATCTCAGGGAAGAGCTGTGGTACTGTACGCCGAACGAGGTCTCATGCAGACGGTGGTACGTCAGGACGGTGCCACGAGTAAAGACAGTCGCTGCCAAACGCAGTAACGAATCGGAGACATCAGCATGGACATGCCCCCAGTTTTTCCTTAGTCGCCGCAGCTGGAAAGTTATTTACGTCTGAACGCAGTGCCGCTGAGTCCACTCTCTATCTAATTAGCGACTAATTGTAACCAACACTTACGACAGCAGTGTCGTCGGCGAAGAGGCGCAGTTGTGAGTGAACATTATGTCATGTCCAGACCACGACCGGCCACGGTGTGCTAGACTTCATGTCGACTGAGCGTGCGGGCCACGTGCAAACAACACTCGGCCTGTGTCAACTTCACTTGGTTCTTGTTGGAAGCACTTGGCACAGAGGTACCTTTCATTTATGAGTCCGGTGTGGCATTGTTTGGTCCACACAACACTCTTCGGTTCTGCAGAATCGTAGTGGCAGCTGTTCGTTTGCAGTATTAAGGACGTTCGCAGGGCCAGTGGATGTTTGCACGAAAAGATACAGTCTAACAATGTATCGTCTCAAACCTCAAGTAATGTAGTGTTTTTGTGTCGTCTCGTTTCCACTGCAGAGCTGTGATATGCGAAGCAAGGAGAGGGTGTTGTTTAGTGGCCGGTATCATTTTTCTACAACTGCAATGTATTAAAAGGGTTCATTAATTATCTTTAAACAAGCTCTTCCATAATAGTCCACGTTAGCTCAGCGCTGCGACTGATGACTCGACTCTGTCTGCGACTGCCTGGGCTCTCTGTTCCGCGGCGGCTATGTAAATACTGGAGGTCAAGAGGGCGTTGGCGGCGCGCTATTTGTGAGTCTGTCTTTGGCCCCTCTCCTGAAAGGCGCGCTTGCTCCAGCGCCTACTATCGATACTCTCGGAAAGTCTTTGCCGACCGGTGTGCTGGCGACAGCTTATGCCAACTTATTTTTCATCTGCGTCTGCATCATACTCCGCAAGCGGCGGAGAGTACTTTTTGTACCACTAACTGAGTCCTATGACGCTGTTCCACTCGCGAATAGTGCGTGTGAAGAATGATTGTTGGGGAACCTCTATATTGGCTCCCATTTCTCGAATTTTCGCTACATGGTCATTATGTGAGACGTATGTGGGGGGAAATAATATGTTGTCAAACTTTTCACAGAATGTGCTTTCTCGAAATTTCAATAGTAAATACCTTCGTGATGTACAACGCCTCTCTTGTAACGTTTGCCAATGGCGTTTGTTGAGCATCTCCGTAACACCCCCACACAGACTAAACGATTCCGTGATGAAACGTGCCGCTCTTCGGTGGGTCTTATTCATCTCTTCTATCAATGTGTCTGGTAGGGATCCAAGATAGCTAAGCAATACTGAAGACTCGGTCGAACAAGCGCTTTATAAGCCACTTCCTTCGTGCGTGAGCTAGTTCCTATGAAACAGAGTCTGCCAACTGCTTTTCCCACTATTTGTCTTATGTGATCATTCCACTTAAGGTCGCTTTGGATAGATACTCCTAAGTATTTCACCGTAGATACTGTTTCGAGCGGTTTGTCATCAATAGTGTAGCTATACAGTAATGGATTTCTTTTCCTATATGCACAATTTGTTACATTTATTTACGCTGAGGGTTAACTGCCAGAGGCTGCACCAGTCATCAATTCTCTCGAGGTCATTCTGCAAATCTGACGCTGCTACTATGTTATAGACAACAGCATCATCAGCTGACAGCCTTAGACAGCATCCGACGCTTTCTACTAAATCGTTCGTATATATTGTAAATTGTAACAGTCCTACCACACTTCCATGGGGATACTCCAGAAATTACCTTTACGTCCGTGCATTTTGTTCCGTTAAGAGCGACGAGTTGAGTTCTGCCTGCAATGAAGTCTTGAATCCAGTCGCATATGTTTTCACTAAACAGCAGTGCGGTACGGTGTCAATGCCTAAGGACAGTCTGCTGTTTGATCGAAACTGGCAGCGTTTCAGTAGAAAGATGACATACAGCTGTTGGGTCTAATAGCGATTTTTGAAGAATCGATAAGAATTTCGCATTTATTTTAATTGCGTTTCCTATGATGTTGTTGAAATGAACTTAATTCTCATTAAGTTTTTGTAAGTTGTTTGTTGATTTGAAGTTCTATTTTGATTTCTGCCTATGAATCATGAAATACGATATGGCAATTGATGGTGCAAACATTCCAGACCGGTACGTGACGAGTACATTCAAGATGCCTTGTCTCTCTCTCCCTCTCTCCTTTTTTCTCTTCAGTTCTCTCCCTCGATCGTACACACCCACACACACCCACCCACCCACCCACACCCACACACACGCACACACACACACACACACACAGTAGCACTAACACGTGGCGTTTCCACAGGCACAGCAATCCAATCAGGAGAGTTTACTTAGCAGACAGAGGCTGCTGCCGTGAAAGTGTATCCTGCAGAGCCGCTCTGTACGGCCGTGCCCCTGGCATCGGTGGGTAGCCGGCTGGCGCCATCGACTGCAACGAAGACAAGACACAATGCGATGCAAGGCAGAGTGAGAGAGAGCAGCGGCCAACTTTTTCGACAGGCAGGCGGAGCAATTGTGAATCTGGCTGAGGCGCGCCCCAGACCGGCAAGTTGCGAGCGCGCCGGCATACGGAATGCGCGCACACGTGGGCCGGAATGCCCGCCACTCTCCTCTCTGATCCCTTCTCGGTCCGCAAAAGCGACGAGCGAGCTGCACAGCAGTTGCCAGGCAGCCAACTCCTCCTTACCCCGCCAACGTGTTTCTGAGCCCCTAGAGACCGCAACAGTGCTTTCAAGTTCTACACGTGTTACCACCGAGTGCTCGCTGAACAGATCGCCGATAGGAAAAAAAGGAAAGAAAGAGGAAACGGAAGATTAGGACATGAGGTCCCAGACGATGAGGACATCTACTACAGCACCTGAAAAAAAAAGAAGAGAGAGAGAGAGAGAGAAAGAAAGAAAGAAAGAAAGCAAGAAAGTGAAGCACTTAGAAGACCTCGTCGATTAGTTGTAAATGTAACTTTGTTCACATATACACTATCGGCGGGCGAGTAAATGATTAGAGTTACAATTTGCTGTGACAGGTAGAACGAACACCAAAGGATATTAGCGTTGCTCATGTGTAGTATTATTACAAGGAATAGTAGGGTATACATGTTGTTAGGGGTATAAGTGCAGATATTTTTATTGGTGACTGAGGACAGTGTACCGAACAACATTACATCAGTATTTACTTCATTTGTAGACTAAAAATATTGATGTTAGGTGCACTATGTTTTCAGGCTCTTTAGTACCTCCAAGTACATCATGTGGCAAGAGCAAGCCATTAATGCTTATTTTCCCCTGGGCAGCAGTTCTTTTTTTTTTTTCTTTTAAGTAGAGGTGGGGCCCCTTCACGCCCGCACCAACGTGGTGACCAAATTAAAAGTTCTACTGTCACCTCCGTCAGCATGTTAGTTATCTAGTAAGTGGATCACAGGATGCTGGGCTGTGGTGTTACCCGTGCGTCTGGGTAAGACTACGCATTAACACGGTCCATCAGGTGATATAGTGGACGAATCGCGAGTGAGGGTAGCGATGAAGAGCAGGGGGAATTTTTGTTAGTATGGGCATCATGCATCATTACCGTGGCAAGCGATGGCGATGTATCCCACTTGCTGCAGCCGCTACATTCCTGGAACAGTTGAAGTGTGGACACATGGGAGCAAAACAGTTAGTCTTTACTGACAGGCGAAGTCCACTTAGCAGTGCAGCTATGACTGTGCAGAAAACATCAGGTAGTAAATTGTGTAACGTGTTTGTGGGAAGACTGTCATGTGCAGAGGAGAAACAACTATCACATTGAACAGGGTACGTATTAAGGTACTAATGATCACAATATCTGCACTTATACCGCTAACACCCTGTGTAATGGGTATGAACTGATTCAGATAGTTGAGTGATCACTGGGAAGGATGCGGAGATGTCACACACTCATGTGGAACAGCGTTAACAGCTCTTGACAGAATTTGAAAGGGGACTCATTGTAGGTCGCCAAGTGGCCGTCTGGCCAAATAGTGCAATATCCGGGTATGTGGAACATTCAGATGTTCCAGTCGGATGATGTTGGACTGCATGGGAATGCGAGGGCAGGGATGCTAGTCGTCAAGGTTCCAGTTGACCACGTCTGACCACCAAAAGGGACCGCTGAAGTGTGCACCAAGCACTTCGTAGCTGCTTCACATATGCCGCTGTCATCCGAGAACAGCGGTCTCCTTGCAACATTCTGTGTCAAGCTGCACCACTGGTCGAAGACTAGCAGCAAGGACTGGGGAATTACGTCCCATGCGTGGGCTGATATTAAGGACAGACGCAGGGAAAACGCATTCTTGTATTTAGACATATAGATCTCCATAAAAATTACAGCTAAATCAGTAAAACTTATGACTACAATATGATGCTTGGCATCTGTGCAATTTTTGTTTGAAAATGCGCATCGAAATTCATTTTATAGCTACACTCCTGGAAATTGAAATAAGAACACCGTGAATTCATTGTCCCAGGAAGGGGAAACTTTATTGACACATTCCTGGGGTCAGATACATCACATGATCACACTGACAGAACCACAGGCACATAGACACAGGCAACAGAGCATGCACAATGTCGGCACTAGTACAGTGTATATCCACCTTTCGCAGCAATGCAGGCTGCTATTCTCCCATGGAGACGATCGTAGAGATGCTGGATGTAGTCCTGTGGAACGGCTTGCCCTGCCATTTCCACCTGGCGCCTCAGATGGACCAGCGTTCGTGCTGGACGTGCAGACCGCGTGAGACGACGCTTCATCCAGTCCCAAACATGCTCAATGGGGGACAGATCCGGAGATCTTGCTGGCCAGGGTAGTTGACTTACACCTTCTAGAGCACGTTGGGTGGCACGGGATACATGCGGACGTGCATTGTCCTGTTGGAACAGCAAGTTCCCTTGCCGGTCTAGGAATGGTAGAACGATGGGTTCGATGACGGTTTGGATGTACCGTGCACTATTCAGTGTCCCCTCGACGATCACCAGTGGAGTACGGCCAGTGTAGGAGATCGCTCCCCACACCATGATGCCGGGTGTTGGCCCTGTGTGCCTCGGTCGTATGCAGTCCTGATTGTGGCGCTCACCTGCACGGCGCCAAACACGCATACGACCATCATTGGCACCAAGGCAGAAGCGACTCTCATCGCTGAAGACGACACGTCTCCATTCGTCCCTCCATTCACGCCTGTCGCGACACCACTGGAGGCGGGCTGCACGATGTTGGGGCGTGAGCGGAAGACGGCCTAACGGTGTGCGGGACCGTAGCCCAGCTTCATGGAGACGGTTGCGAATGGTCCTCGCCGATACCCCAGGAGCAACAGTGTCCCTAATTTGCTGGGAAGTGGCGGTGCGGTCCCCTACGGCACTGCGTAGGATCCTACGGTCTTGGCGTGCATCCGTGCGTCGCTGCGGTCCGGTCCCAGGTCGACGGGCACGTGCACCTTCCGCCGACCACTGGCGACAACATCGATGTACTGTGGAGACCTCACGCCCCACGTGTTGAGCAATTCGGCGGTACGTTCACCCGGCCTCCCGCATGCCCACTATGCGCCCTCGCTCAAAGTCCGTCAACTGCACATACGGTTCACGTCCACGCTGTCGCGGCATGCTACCAGTGTTAAAGACTGCGATGGAGCTCCGTATGCCACGGCAAACTGGCTGACACTGACGGCGGCGGTGCACAAATGCTGCGCAGCTAGCGCCATTCGACGGCCAACACCGCGGTTCCTGGTGTGTCCGCTGTGCCGTGCGTGTGATCATTGCTTGTACAGCCCTCTCGCAGTGTCCGGAGCAAGTATGGTGGGTCTGACACACTGGTGTCAATGTGTTCTTTTTTCCATTTCCAGGAGTGTATTTGAATTTCTAATTACCATTGTTTCTACACTGAAGATCCAAAGAAACTGGCACACCAGCCTAACATCGTGTAGGGCCCCTGCTGGCACGCAGAAGTGCCGTAACACGAAGTGGCACGGACTCGAATAATGTCTGATGTAGTGCTGGAGGGAACTGACACCATTAATCCTGTAGGTCTGTCCATAAATCCGTAAGAATACGAGGGGGTGGACATTTCTCTTGAAAACCGCATTGCAAGGCATCTCAGACATGCTGAATAATGTTCATATCTGGGGAGTTTGATGGCCAGCGGAAGTATTTAAAATCAGAAGAGTGTTCCTGTAGCCACTCTGTAGAAATTCTGGATGTGTGGGGTGTCCCATTGTCCTGCTGAAAGTGCCAAGTCCGTCGGAATGCACAATGGACGTGAATGGATGCTATGCTGGTAATCAGACAGGATGCTTACGTGCGTGTCACCTGTCAGAGTCGTATCAGGGTTCCTATATCACTCCAACGTCACACGCCCCACACCATTACAGAGCCTCCACCAGCTGTAATGGTCCCCTGCTGACATGCACGGACCATGGATTCAAGAGCTTGTCTCCATACCTGTACACTTCCATCCGCTCGACACGTGAAACGAGAGTCGTCCGAGCAAGCAAACATGTTTCCAGTCATCAACAGTCCAATGTCGATGTCGACGGTCCGAGGCGAGGCGCAAAACTTTATGTCGTGCCAAACTGCCTATTGGCTTCTGTCTCGGGTTCTTTGAACGACGTTCATCTAATGATTTTACTGGCGTTTCGCCAGCACGAGTGGCTGGCATTGTCAAAGCCTCACCCTCAACTGCCGGTGGTGAACTGGAGCCGAGGTCGCGGCCGCAGACGATATGTATCTGGCGCGCCAACGTCCGAGAGCTTCTCCGCGGTTCTTCTCTTGTTACCTGCGACGGTCGTTCGCTGCAGTACGGGAAGCCAGGATCCGTTTACTTAAGGCTTTCCCATTTCTTGTTGAAACTGTTCGCGTGTTTTTGTATTTCTACAGCTTCTCTGAACAAGCGCGTGTAATAGTGCTTCTCTACAGCCAGAACTTCCGTTTCGGCGAATTCTATTACGCGGTCGGTCTCACTCAGTGCGTGCTCTGCCATGGACGATTTCTCCACCTGCCCCAACCTGCAATGTCGCTTATGCTGTTTGATCCTGGGGTTAATTGATCGTCCAGTCATTCCGATATAAACTTTTCCGCTTGTGCATGGTATACGGTATATTCCCGGCATTCCAAGTGGGCCCCCTTTCTGCTTCGCCGATCTAAGGCATTCTTTGATCTTTCTTTTCGGTTTGAAAATCGTCTTTACGCCGTGTTTGCACAATATCCGGCCGATTCTGTTCGTCATTTTGGGAATGTATGGCAGAAAGGCCGTACCCGACATTTCTCTTTCTGATTCCTTATTTCGCCGAGTGTTTGGCTCTGTTACACTTCTAATATAATTTTTGGAGTACCCATTGCTCCTCAGAACACTTTTCGCGTCCGAGATGCTGCGGCTCACATATTCATCCTGCTCGCGTTACGAGCGTATTAATCATGCCTCTTTTCTGGCTCGGGTGGTGGTTTGATAGTTTGTGCAGGTATCGGTCCGTGTGTGTCGGTTTTCGATACACGCTGTGTCCCAGGTATTGGCCGTACCTTGTGATCAGCACTTCTAGAAATGACATTTTGTGGTCCTTCTCTACTTCCAGGGTAAATTTTATGTTGGCATGGAGACTGTTCAAGTGTCTTAGGAAGTCACCGAGCTGTTATTCACCATGACTCCACACCACGAAAGTATCATCGACGTGCCTGTACCACATCTTAGGTTTGCAAGTCGCCAAGTCCAATGCCTGTGCTTCGAATTGTTCCATGAAGAAGTTGGCCACCACTGGACTAAGAGGACTACCCATGGCTCCGGTTCACCACCGGCAATGGAGGGTGAAGCTTTAACAATGCCAGCCACTCGTTCTGGCGAAACGTCAGTAAAATCATCAGATGAACGTCGGCCGAAGAACCCGAAGCCAATAGGCAGTTTATCAACAAGCGGCCACGAAAGCCTTAACAATTTTATGTCGTGCAGTCAACAAGGGTACACGAGTGGTCCTTCGGCTTCGAAAGCCCATATCAGTGATGTTTCGTTGAATGGTTCGCACACTGATGGGCCAGCACTGAAATCTGCAGCAATTTGCGGAAGGGTTGCACTTCCGTCACGTTGAACGATTCTCTTCAGTCGTCGTTGGTCCCGTTCTTGCAGGATCTTTTTCCGGTCGCAACGATGTCGAAGATTTGATATTTTACTGTATTCCTGACGTTCACGGTACACTCGTGAAATGGTCACACGGTAAAATCCCCACTTCATCGCTACCTCGGAGATGCTTTGTCCCATCGCTCGTGCTCCGACTGTAACATCACGTTCAAACTCACTTAAATATTGATAAACTGCCATTGCAGAAGCAGTAGCCGAACTAACAATTGCGTCAGGCGCTTGTTGTCTTCTATAGGGTTGCCGACTGCAGCACCGTATTCTGCCTATTTACATATTTCTGTATTTGAGTACGAATGTCTATACCAGTTTCTTTGGAGCTTTAGTGTGTGACGTACCTTTTCTCGTAAACTAATCAACCAATAAAACTGGAATTTGACAGTTTACATTTACATAAGGAGCTAATAAAACTCGAGGAGAAAATTGTTATTGAAGGTCATAGTTGCTCTGAAATTAATTTTTCAGTTTTGTGTTACCCGGAACTGCTCTATTTTTCTGAAACTTTAAAGGACAACTGTTATCAGAGACAAGATAACGGAAAGCGCTGCACAGGCTTATTCAGTAAGTAATTCTGAAGAACTATGCCAAATTCCAAGATATTAGCTTTTATAATTCCTCAGAAAACGTACTTTGTATCTCAAAAAAAGTCACTTTACAGCAATTCGCATTTCAATTTTTGGCAACATTCCTATACCTCTAATGACTAATGCTTCTCTTCCTCGTCTTCCTCGACTGATCTCTTCCCCTGCCTCCTTTGCCTAACAAACTTTTGCAGTTTTCTCCTGCTGCCTGAGCTTTGTCGAATAGTGCTTCACCGATGTTTGTGAGTATCTTCGTTGTGAATGCACCAGGATGGAAGCCTAGTCTCTGCAGGCACCTAATTCCACCTACATTTTCACTGTTGAACACTAGACAGGCATCACATACAGCCATCTTCACAATGACAGCTGCAGTGATCAAAGGCAATTTTAACTTCCGAAGTTAACCCTCCTCAGTACTGTATTTTCAGAAAGCTGTATACATTTAATAGCAAACATTATACCAGAGTTATTTTTGAAACTATCGAGAAATGAACCCGCAGCTTGTAAAAATTCAGTTTTGATTAATTTACCATTTTCGTAAGGTTTCTTAGTTTGCTCAGTAAACTCGGATGACGCCTCAGTTGCTGTTTCATTCCTGCCTAATGATTTTTTGAAGGTAGACTTTTGAGCGTTAAGAAAATTGTAAAAATCCGTTAAAGTTAAACAAAAGTCTTTATTAACTGATTACTAGTTTCGGACTTTTCCGGTCCATTTTCAAATAATTCACACAAGTCGTACAACAACTCGCATAGTATGTATGTGTGTGGTTGAGTGCAACGTATTGTTACAGAACGACTGTTCTGTGCTGCATGCAATGAACTAATGCTAGATGAGTCTCGATCATAGTTAGGCGAACTAAGGTAGAGGGCAGAAAACGATATCATATGAACGACGACCAGTAACCCCACAACGGCTAATCAATACAGCACTAAATATAAATTATTTATTGCGTGCGATTCCTGCTCTAATTGCAAATAATCTTCACTCACTGCATTTTACCCCCGATAGCATTAGATGCCATAAAGACAACAATGAAATGACTGCACTGATACTAAAAGTAAAGACGAAGATAACTTTTTATTCAGCTATATTTATCGACGTAAGTATGTTGTATGGTAGTGACCAGAGTTAAGAAGAGAGAAAAACTCTATTGCTGACGTAACTAGCTTAAAGCAGATTCTTGGCAAACATATTGAGTTAAGCAAGGAAACAGACATAATCCTCAGTGATCTCAGAACAGTTTTTGATCGTGATGTTATTCTTAAAATTCTCCCGGCTTAATACGTGACGAAAGAGTTCAGGAGTGAACAGCTGGAGGTCGATGTTCAATGGACACAATGTTTCGGCAAACGCACCTGATGATGTATTTTGCCTGATGGACACTGACATCCGCCCGTTCATCGTGAAATATTCCATCTCTTCCGTGTTTAATAAGCTAAGCTCTTTCAGGTATCTGACAACAAGGATTTCCCTAAATATTTAATAAAACTAATAAAAAGTAAGTTTCAAGATTTACATGCCTGCTGCAAACAACATTATTCAAAATAGGATGAGCGTCAACCTAGGTTTATGACTTGGGTCCTGTTTATCGCCTGTGCTTTTTAACATCTCCATAAACTAAATCATTTCCGAATGGATAAATGAACTACCATTTTACTCTTTCAATTTTAAAAATCCAGATAATACTGAGGATGCTGCTTGCAACTACATCTACATCTACGTGATTACTCTGCCGTTCACAATAAAGTGCCTGGCAGAGGGTTCAATGGGCCACCTTCAATATCTCTCTTTACCGTTCCACTCTCGAACGGCGCGCGGGAATAACGAGTACCCAAATTTTTCTGTGCGGGCCCTGATTTCTCTTATTTTATCGTGATGATCACTTCTACCTATGTAGGTGGGTGCCAACAGGATGTTTTCGCAATTGGAGGAGAAAATGTGCAATAGAAATTTCATGAGAAGATCGCGTCGCAAAGAAAAACGCCTTTATTTTAATGATTGCCACTGCAATTCACGTATCATGTCTGTGGCACTGTCTCCCCTATTTCGCGATAGTACAAAACGAGCTGCCCTTCTTTGAACTTTTTCGATGTCATCCGTCAGTAGATGGATGATAAGATAACTGTCGCTAACAGGGAGAGTAATCTACAAAGAACAGCAAATCAACTACAAAGACTATAAGCTTCATATAACCTGCAAACAAAAGCGACGGCATTTTGTGGGAGAAACAAAATTAGATTCAATAATGTAACCAACGGGAAAATAATAGCGCCAGTATATTTTAAATGTTTAAGATATTGTTTTTCAAATGAAGACGAAACTGATTTTCAAAATAGGCTAGAGGAATTTAACAATGACTCACACTATTAGATGAATCTTACAAAGGGAAGTAATAAAAGGCATACTTCTGAAATTTTATGAACCATTATCAGTACTCGTCATAATGCATAGAACTGAAACATAGATCAAAGAAAGTAAGATTTCAGAATGGGGATATTTGAGTTTTCAGAGTGGTAGCGACGTACACAAGTCAAGATCGAAAGCGAAATACGAAAATAAGAGCAGAATTAGAACTAATGTCTGTAAATGAAAAAGAACAGAAAACTACAAGAAGAAATGGAAAGAGCAAATCAGAAGGATGGAGGATGAGAGGCTGCTAAAAGTACTGTACAAATACAAGCCAACAGGACTACGAAACAGAGGCCCTAAACCATTGCGGTTTATCGGTAGAATCCTGAAGCGATGCAATCTTTCAACAAAGGAAATAGCTTACAATACGTTAGTTCGTCCAGTCTTAAAGTATTGTTCGTCTGTATGGGACCCTTACCAGTTGGGTCATTCAAGAGATTGAGAAGGTCCAAAGAAGAGCGGCAAGACTCGTGGCTGGTACATTTAGCCTTCGCGAGAGCGTTACGAATCTCATAGAAAGTTTGGAGTGGGACACACTTGCAGACGACGGCGCGCTAAACGGAAGGGGCTGCTCACTAAATTCCGAAATCCGATCTTCACAGAGGATGTAGAGCATATATTATTACCACCAACTTTCAAATCGCGCAATGATCACCATTCAAAGATAGGGAAAATTAGAGCTCGTACTGAGGCGTTCAGACAGTCGTTTTTCCCTGGCGCGATCCACGAGTGGAACAGAGTGGGAGGGAATATGACTTTGGCGCGAATTGTGCCCTCCGCCACACACCGCTTGGTGGCTAGTGGCTAGTGGAGTATATATGTAGATGTAGATGTAGACTAGTCTCTGTCAGCAGCTGTGATAGGCAAAGCCTAACACTTGCAGAATAAGATGGTAATGATGGCGAATATATTATTTACGCAACTAAACAACTAAAATGGTCATAGGGTCTAGGTTAAATGTGGCCTATCTAACGGTTTTAAGGGTCAACTAAAAGTTGGTTCCCACTGTTTCGCATGATTAGTAACCGAATTTTAAAATGTAACATCATATCATGACGTATCATTTAGAGGTATAACCTCGCGTTTAAATTTTAACACAGTAAGGCAAATATTAAAATGACAACCTGTTCAGTGTAACAATTGGCACGCAAACTGCCGAGACTACACGCGTACCGTATTCGAGAAAGAGAGCACTTCGCTACTTCCAGTAAACTTTACACATAATTTCAAACTGTTTCAAGCCTTTTTTCTCATATACGGCCAAATAAAACAATGAAATGCAACCGATTTATCGCTTAATAATTGTTAGTTGTTCATGAAGTAAGACTTCAGCATCAAACGTGACGTTTTAATATATTTCCAGTTTTCGTTTCAACTTTTTCATTAGCTTAAGAGGTGAATAACCGGAAACCAATAAAAACGGTCTTAATTAGGATCCTAAATCTTCAGTGATAGAAGTTTTACATGCCTAATGTCAAAGATCTAATGCAGTAACACATTTGTAAAGTAAACAGACGCCTGAACCTGTTTTGTACAGGGGGATTCGATTCTGTAAAGAGTCGTTGGGGGGAATGTGATTACTGATATGTGATAGAATTTGGAGGTAATACGCTTTAGCGTCAGTAGCTTAGCTTGGCTGAATCTAGTCCCGCCCTCATTCAGGCGCAGATACTCATGGGCAACCGTTTGAATCATATTTACGTCCACAGTTGATGAATTGTATTGATATTTTATCTATTACGGGTGATGAAATTTCTATATCCTCCTTCAACATGAAAGCAGGTAATGTAATTACACTGGATGATGGCTAACTTTCAACGATTATTATGTATATGAAATTTTTTTTTTGCCAGTGGCCCAGAAGTTTGCTTTGAGAGCATTCGTGATCCTGAGGAGGAAACCAACGTTTCGGAACAGCAGAGGCCGGCAACGTGAACAGAGACGGTATCAACGTAATCTGGGAAACCGGCAGAGACTAAGGGGTTTAGAATCAAAAGACGCATCCGAATAAGGCCCCAGGGGAGAACTCGCCTTCGAGAAGTAATTATCCGTCCCGCATGAATGTTCGCTTCCAATTATCGGACGCTAGAAAAAGAAGCTCAGCACAGGAGCAAAGGGGGTGCAGGGGTGGCGAGGGGCAACTTGAATAAAGTTCACGTGATTCATGAGGGCAGGAGGAGGGGGAGCGGAAGAGGGGGGGGGGCATTGGAACGTATCGGGTCAACCCGTTCGGGAAAGAAACAGCCACGCCCCCTCCCCCACCCGGTGGCGAGTAATCCCTCGACTCACGTTCCTCGCATTTATAGCGCGGAGTAATTTGCATTCAGCCGACGGTGGCACCTTGCAGGGGTACAATACCGCGGCATTCCGCGTGCGGAATACGGGAGCGACGACTGGTGGGAGGAGGGGGGGGGGGGGAGAGCTGGTAGTGAGGAGTGGGGGTGGAGGGGGGCGGGAGTAACGAGCGACGTCTCAGGAGCTCTCGGCCATATAGCCTCCTCTTCCCCTCCCTCCCCTAGACTAGTCATAGCCTCGTTAACTTCTCAGCCGTCAGCTTGCCGCTCGTAGATCAGCATTGCGCCAAGACGGAACCATCGCTGGAAACAATCACGTCTGTTGAATGTCTGGCAGAGTGCTTAGGGAGCGATTTAGAGTATAACGACCACGTAGGACTAATCGTTGGAAAGGCAAATGCTAGACAGATTCATTGGAGCCAGGAATCAAGCCGTAGATGCCGTCGCCCAGGTTGATGCCTAGTTCCATGGCTTATCGATTCAGTTCCGCACAGCTGCCTAATCAACAAATCAGACTGTACGTATTATCAGGGCAGCTGTGTGTCTGGAGTTTTAAGCAAACAGAACACAACATCGCATTCTCAACAACAATAATCGTCAGACAGAAAAATACACTGCTGGCCATTAAAATTGCTTCACTTAGAAGAAACACAGATGATAAACGGGTATTCATTGAACAAATATATTATACTAGAACTGGCGTGTGATTACATTTTCACGCAATTTGTGAGCATAGATTCTGAGAAATCAGTACCCAGAACAACCACCTCTGGCCGTAATAACGGCATTGATACGCCTGGGCATTGAGTCAAACAGAGCTTGGATGGCGTGTACAGGTACAGCTGTCCATGCACCTTCAACACGATACCACAGTTCGTCAAGAGTAGTGACTGGCGTATTATGATGAGCCAGTTACTCGGCCACCATTGACCAGCGTTTTCAATTAGTGAGAGATCTGGAGAATGTGCTGGCCAGGGCAGCAGTCGAACATTTTCTGTATCCAGAGAGGCCTGTACAGGACATGCAACATGCGGTCGTGCATTATCCTGCTGAAATGCAGGGTTTCGCAGGGATCGAAATATCTTAAATATAACGTCCACTGTTCAAAATGCCGTCAGTGCGAACAAGAGGTGTAACCAATTGGCACCCCATACCATCACGGCGGGTGATACGCCGGTATGCCGATGACGGATACACGCTTCCAATGTGCGTTCACCGCGATGTCGCCCAACACGGATGCGACCATCATGGTGCTGTAAACAGAACCTGGATTCATCCGGAAAAACGACGTTTTGCCATTCGTGCACCCAGGTTCGTCGTTGAGTACACCATCGCAGGTGCTCCTGTCTTCGATGCAGCGTCAAGGGTAACCGCAGCCATGGTCTCTGAGCTGATAGTCCATATTGCTGCAAACGTCGTCAAACTGTTCTTGCAGATGGTTGTTGTATTGCAAACGTCCCGATCTGTTGACTCAGGGATCGAGACGTGGCTGCACGATCCGTTACAGCTATGGGGATAAGATGCCTGTAATCTCGACTGCTAGTGATACGAGGCCGTTGGGATCCAGCACGGCGTTCTGTATTACCCTCCTGAACCCACCAATTCCCTATTCTGCTAACAGTCATTGGATCTCGACCAACGCGAGCAGCAATGTCGCGATACGATAAACAGCAATCGCGATATGCTACAATCCGATCTTTATCAAAGTCGGAAACGTGATGGTACGCATTTCTCCTCCTTACACGAGGCATCACAACCTTTTCACCAGGCAACGCCGGTCAACTGCTGTTTGTGTATGAGAAATTGGTTGGAAACTTTCCTCATGTCAGCACGTTGTAGGTGTCACCACCGGCGCCAATCTTGTGTCAATGCTCTGAAAAGATAATTATTGCATATCACAGCATCTTCTTCCTGTCGGTTAAATTTCGCGTCTGTAGCACGGCATCTTCATGGTGTAGCAGTTTTAATGACCAGGGGCAGTTGGAGGGCCACCGCTTTTTGTGGTGTCACCGCCAGACACCGCACTTGCTAGGTGGTAGCTTAAATCGGCCGCGGTCCATTTAGTACATGTCGGACCCGCGTGTCGCCACTGTGTGATCGCAGATCTAGCGCCACCACAAGGCAGGTCTCGATATACGATAGAGCACTCGCCCCAGTTGTACGGACGACATTGCTAGCGACAATACGGACAAAGCCTTCCTCTCATTTGCCGAGAGTCAGTTAGAATAGCCTTCTGCTAAGTCCATGGCTACGACCTAGCAAGGCGCCAATTGTAACAGTGCATGTATCTTACGAGTCTCATTTGTATAGTCCAGGGAGATGTAGCACAAGGAGTAAATAAAGTTAAGTATATTCCAAAGCTACGTATTTTCTTGATAGCAGTCATAACGTATCTTGTTCCAGAATTCACGCCCGTCTGCGTTAGATAGCGTGCCTATCGGCCCCCTCAAAATAACACTGTGTCGGCACTTCTGTCGACACATCATATGGCGACGAGTAAAGAGTTCTTTCTGATTGCTTACATTTATTTGTGTCATGGCTTCGCCACATTCTCCAGATGTACTGTCCGAATTTTATCGCTTGCAGAATCAGCAGACGCAGGCGTTATTGGATGCCCTTGGACAGCTCGTCCAGGGTCAACGTGCCATTCAAACCGATGCGGCAGCTACCGCTTCACCGCTACCGCAGCCACAACATGCAGTTGCACCGCAGTTTCGCCAGTTTAATCAAAACCACAAGTCCTGGACGGAATGGTCCCGACAGTTCGGCTTTCACCTAGCCGCCTACAGAATTCAAGGTAATGAGCGGCAGCCGTTTTTGCTTTCTTGTGTCGGTGTGTCCACCTACCGTGTGATAGTGAAATTGTTTCCCCGACGATGAAATTTTGTCTGCTTTAGATGCCTATTTCAAAGAAACAGTTAATGTGGTTGCAAAACGGTATACGTTTTTTCGTACAAAACGTACGGCCGGTCAAACTAATAGGGAGTGGGTAGCAACATTGCAAGGACTTACTAGGGACTGTGCCTTTGACTGTGACTGTGGCCTTTCTTATTCAGATACAATGGTGCGTGATGCAATTGCACAGAACGTTTCTGATGTTCGCATACGGGAGCAAATTTTGAACCTAGTAAATCCCTCCCTTCAACAAGTGATAGACATATTAGATAGACAGGACACACTTGACTGTGCTCAGGAATCTTTTGAAACTTCGCCAGCTGTGTGTAACATTAACTGGCCCGCCGGGCGCGCTCGCGCTACGCGGCCCGGTCAACTGCCCTCGCGCTTGTCCGCACAGCTGCCGCCGCGCTCTAAGCCAGGTGTGCCGCGCCAGCACACAAATGCAGTGAAATCATGCCCGCGGTGTGCTACTAGACATTCGCGTGAACATTGCCCGTCACGCCAAGCTATTTGCTTTTTCTGCAATAAGAAAGGACATGTTCAAAGTGTTTGCCAGAAAAAGCTCAGATCAGACAATCACAACCATTCCCGGCCCTTTGCTTCGCGCTGGACTCGAACCAAGGATACTCAGGCTCGTGGACCTTCGCCCATGGACATTCATGTCGTCAATTCCACTTCGTCCAGTGACACTTTCTCTAACAGTGCCTGTGTTCATCCCACAAAAACTGTGCGTCGACGTCGCCGGAAATCACGTCAATTAGCAAGTGATTCTGTACCAGTGTCTGGTCAAATTGCACGAGACAGTCACTCTTGTCGTCAGCAGGACAATAAACTTTTTGTAGATTTGGACTTTAATGGCGTGTGCCGAACAACAATCCGCGCCGCCGCGGAAAATCTTTGCGTGGCCAAAAGCCACTTCTCCTTGGCAACGCTTGCACATTGATTTTGCTGGTCCATTCTGGAATGCTCGATGGTTGGTTCTGGTAGATGCCTTCAGTAATTTTTCTTTTGTTGTCCGGATGTCTTCCACGACGTCATCTGCCACCATCCAAGCGTTGTCTGCTATCTTTTGCATTGAAGGTCTTCCGCAGACTATTGTTTCCGACAATGGCCCACAATTCATGTCCGCAGAATTTCAGTCATTCTGCCAGGCCAATGATATTCAACATCTGACATCCGCGCCGTTTTCGCCTCAGTCAAACGGTGCCGCTGAACGATTGGTCCGGACTTTCAAGTCACAGATGTTGAAATTGAAAGAGTCGCATTCTCGGGAGGACGCATTGTTGCTCTTTTTGTCTTCGTCTCGCTCTCAGCCCCGAGATGGTCGCTCGCCGGCTGAGTTGCTCCACGGTCGTCCTCATCGCACCTTGATGTCTTTGCTGCATCCGCCGCATCAGGTTCCTGTGCAGCGGCAGACTCCTGCTTTTGCTCCAGGCGACGTTGTATTTTATCGCAACTATCGAGGTTCACGGCGTTGGCTCGCAGGGCGCATTCTTCGCTGCCTCGGCCGCGCGATGTATTTGGTTTTGGGGGCCTCTGGTGAGGTGCGTCGGCATCTCAATCAGCTGCGCCTCTGTCGTCGCACGGGTTCTGCCGCTCCCCGTCTGCTTTCAGCGACGGTGCCGTCCGGTCAGCGCCCTGGGGACCCATCTACTGGCTCGCCTCATCCCCAGGTGTTACCGACGATGCCTTCCATTTTGCCCCATGGCGACGCGCCGCCGCAGCCGCCGCAGCAGCCGCCGCCGCCGCCGCCGTCGCCGCCGCCTGTTCTCCCGCCGGCGCCGCCCGCATTCGACGCTTCGCTGCAGCCGCCAAGCGCCTCCCTGGGTCACGCGCCGCCGATCGCTTCCCGTGACCAGCCGTCCTCCGCCATGGAACTCTTGCCCGCTCCGGACCACATGGCGTCTTCGCGCGTCGGGTACCCCGACGCAATGGAGGTCGACCCTTCGGCCCCTCCTGTCTCTTTACGGGCGCATACACCGCATGTTGACGTGCACCCTGGACTAGGTTTTCAGGCGTTTCCTAGCTTCCCTCGGACCGAATGGCCGGGTGCGGGTGGCACAGCCTCGCCTGTTGTTAGGCTCCCCACCTCATCGCATACGTCAACATGGGGTCCTCCCCACGGTGGGCGGAAGCCTTATCACACGACCGTTCGCCGATTTGCGGGGGAGGAATGTGGTGTCACCGCCAGACACCGCACTTGCTAGGTGGTAGCTTAAATCGGCCGCGGTCCATTTAGTACATGTCGGACCCGCGTGTCGCCACTGTGTGATCGCAGATCTAGCGCCACCACAAGGCAGGTCTCGATATACGATAGAGCACTCGCCCCAGTTGTACGGACGACATTGCTAGCGACAATACGGACAAAGCCTTCCTCTCATTTGCCGAGAGTCAGTTAGAATAGCCTTCTGCTAAGTCCATGGCTACGACCTAGCAAGGCGCCAATTGTAACAGTGCATGTATCTTACGAGTCTCATTTGTATAGTCCAGAGAGATGTATCACAAGGAGTAAATAAAGTTAAGTATATTCCAAAGCTACGTATTTTCTTGATAGCAGTCATAACGTATCTTGTTCCAGAATTCACGCCCATCTGCGTTAGATAGCGTGCCTATCGGCCCCCTCAAAATAACACTGTGTCGGCACTTCTGTCGACACATCACTTTTCACAATACGAGCTCTGTTCAAAAAGTTCCGGACCTTTGACTACAAAATTTTTCCTCGCTTACCTTTTCCTTATTGTGCGTGGTCTCCTTCAAAATGCTCTCATCCACAATTGAAACACTGCTCCCAGCACCGTTTCCGTTTCCGGGAGCAGTCTTCGTACGCCTTTTGCTGGATCGCACGAAGTGAAGCGCCGTCTCCGAATTTTCTTTTACCTCGTCTATCGTCGCAAATCTTCATCCTTTCAATGTGTTTTTGAATTTTGGAAATAAAAAAAGGCCCACAGGGGCCAGGTATTGAGGATGAGGTACCACAGCGATTTCTTTTTTTGTGCAATAGTCACACACCAACAGGAATCACTGTGCAGGTGTGTTATCGTGATGCAAGAGCATTAAATTGTCACACCACATTTCAGGCCGTTTCATTCTCACATTTCCTCGTAGGCGTCGCAACACGCCGCGATAGTACCATCAATTAACAGTTTGTCCCTGTGGCACGAATTCATCATGAACTAATCCTTCAAAGTCAAAGAAAACTATCAGGATGGCTTTGACATTTAACCTGACCTGATGAGCTTGCTTTGGTCTTGGAGAACCTTTCCCGACCCATTATGGAGATTGAACCTTGGTCTCGACATCATAACCGCAGAACCACGCTTCATCACCAGTTGTGATTCACTTAAGGAACATCTCGTTCTCATTTGCGCGATCCAAAAGCTCTTCAAGCATTGCGATTTTCAGGTATTTCTGGACTTGACTCATGAGCCGTGGGACGAATTTGGAAGCAACAAGTAGCCGTGTCAGAATTTCATGACATGCTCCAACTGAAATGTTACATTCTTCTGCAGTCTCTCGGACAGTCAGTCTTCGACTCACACGCACAATTTCATTGACGTTCCTGACAGGAGCACATCGGTAGACGTCGAAGGGCGTCCTGAACTGGAGTCGTTTTTAACTTACGTTCGGCCATTTTTAAACCGTGTGGACCATACGTAACACCGAGTGCGGCCTAAGCACTCATCACCGTAGACATCCTGCATAATTTGCTGTGTCTCTGTTAAGATTTTCTTGAGTTTCACACAAAATTTAACGCAACGCGTTGCTCCTCTAACTCTGCCATCTCGAAATTCGCGAACTCTGCGACCCAACGTTCTACTCAATACAGCACTGAACAATAACTAATAGCCATACAATAATGAAACTTCCGGCAGTTACACAATAAACACAGACGCGTGCAGGGACGCCAATGGTGCTGTTGTATACAGAAAAGTCGAAAAATCGCATCGCTAGAGAATTGCAGCGAAATGGACGGTAAACCTGCAGAGGATCGGGGCTTGATAGGGGTATTAGCAGTTGATACTCGTCATAAACAAATATAACGCATGGCGCAGAAATAGGCAGAAAGACAAGTTGTTATGTGGTTACACGATTGCACAATAATCACTAGAGTATAAGTACTAAAACAGAACGTCCACAAAAATGCTAATTGCAGTTAAGGCAGATGGAAGACTGACATTCACTCGAACTATTCAGAGGATATATAGAGCACCCTCAAAGAAGGTATCAAAAAACTCTCATTCGGCCAACACTTGAAAACATTTGGCTATGTACCAGATAAGACTGATAGAGGAAGCAGAGAAGATCCAAAGAAGAGCGTGCATTTTGTTACACGTTCATTTAGTAAGCGCGAAAAGGAAGAGAAGCCTTCTGCCTCACGGTGTAGTTTACTGCGGCTACTCCACCATTCCTCTATAGCATCAAATTTCGAAGGCTTCTGTTCTCTTCTTGTCTGCACCGCTTATCATAATCGTTTGTCATCCCTCCCGTTCCAGGCTACGATCCAGACAAACACCTTACTAAAGGCTTTGAAATGGTCCTATAGCCACCTTTCATTAGTCCGGTAGCCCATTTTCACTAGCATTTCTCTTTCTTTTCCTTGTTTATCTTTTCTCATAACTCTCATAGTGGTGTGATTGAATGAATGTGGTTGTGTGTCACGTTGCTAGACGGTGGCGTAGTCTGCTGCAGAAAGTCTGCAATAGTCATACAGATTCAGCAGCAGTTGTACAGAATAGCCAACTCTCGTCAAATAGGCAAAGAGGTTTGCGCTACTTGTGAGAAATCCACCTGCGTTAGGTTGGTGGCGGAAATGGCATCTTTCGGTTTTGCGGGCCACGCGGACCGTGGAAGAGGCTGGAGAAGAAAAAGGGAGGCAGTCTGCCGCCGGTACGGGAAACGTCCACAGCTGTGCTCCAGTCGAAGAAGGGTGAGTTAGACTGACGGCGTGGCGCGTTGTTCCTTCGCGAGAGGAGAGCTGTTAGTTTTTGTCTCGCTTTTCAACTCTGAAAGATTGCTTTGCCTTGTCGCAGCAAGGAATGCAAAACTTTGGCAGATTTTTCTTTTAGTAAATTTCTGTTGCAGACATGGATCTGCGGGAAGAGCGCCACACAAAGGTGTCGATAAGAAGTGAGCACTCCCTTCTGTATGAATGTCTGTTTGCCTTCAGCTGTGCCTGTATAAGCTTTCATTTTTTCTAAATATTAATAGCTTTGCCTTCTCGTAAATTTTCCTTGCTTTATGTATCTTTCGTCCGTGGGGAACCAATCACGTGGTTGAACATTAGAGTTTGTTGGGCTACCGTCATGACTAACTGTCCGATCTCATGTTTGTTTTAAAGAATGTTAACTGTTCATGATTGTGTGATGTGATATTGTTGCAACTTGGCCACGATACCTATAAACTGCATCTCCACAAACCACGTGGGCACGCGGGTGTACTGCGAAACGTGTACCGCTTTACGAGTTATTGCGATCCGTTATCAGGCAACAGCAGTTGTATGAATGATTCACACCAATGATTTTAGGTGTAGATTATGATGGTGAATGTATCGATGCTTTTCTTTATTGGTTCAAATGGCTCTGAGCACTATGGGACTTAACATCCGTGGTCATCAGTCCCCTAGAACTTAGAACTACTTAAACCTAACCAACCTAAGGACATCACACACATCCATGCCCGAGGCGGGATTCGAACCTGCGACCGTAGCACTCGCGCGGTTCCGGACTGAGCGCCTAGAACCGCTTTGATCACAGACCAAAACTCATAAAATTGCATACGTTGTGATGTCGCTCATAGTTCTTTAATGTTTTAGCAATTAATGTTATCAGGAATTGTGTACATGCCTCACATCCATATCTTAGGAATAAATGATTTTATCCACAATTTTCTCTTGTGTTCCGAGGTTAGGTTTTTGCGCCTAAGCCACTCACCTCATAGCTTTCCCGTTAGCACATCCAACGCGTTTCCTTGCGCACAGGTCCAGTGATTAGTTTCCCCTTGTATTTTAAAACAAATGCTTTAGATTAAGTTTTATTTTCAGGTGTGTTGCTGAGAGCTGACCTTATGCACAGTGTCCATGCATTTTCTATTTTATTTCAAATGTTTGAATCTCGTGAAGAGTGCACCGGCAGTACTATTAATTACACCGCATCTCCTATGAGCGACATCACAACGTATGCAATTTTATGAGTTTTGGTCTGTGATCAAATTAATTTATTTTCCGACTCGGCCAAACCTTTGATTAGTTGTGTCGTTAGAGTCGGTGGCGACCCTAATCTTGTCACGTTAATTTCACAAGTAATAAGTATTTCCATTCCCAATAATAACGTAATAACCCGTAGAAACAGGTTAGGTACAGCTTCCTCGCGTTGAACTTTATATTCGATGTCAAAAAAGTTTGTTTTTTAATAAATGATTGTCTTGCTATTGTTAGTCTGAATTTTATATTACCGCTAGTGCTACCATAGGCAGTTATTTCGCTGCCCAAATAGCAAAACTCATCGACTACTTTTAGTGTCTTATTTCCTTATCTACTTCGCTCAGAATCGCCTAGTTTAATTCGACTACGTTCCATCATCCTTGTTTTACCTTTTTGATATTCATATTCTTTTCCTGGGATTTTAATTCAATTCACAAATGTCTTCTCGGTTTGCTTTACTGCTTGCTCAGTGTACAGATTGAATATGTTGGTTGATACGCTACAATCCAGTCTCACCCTGTTTTTTGGTGCTACCGAAGTCTGTTTCTGTACAAGTTTTTGATAATCTTTTGGTCCCTATGTTTTATCCAATTATCCAACATAACTTCAGGTTTTTACAAGAGAATGTGTCCTTGAAAATTATTAAAAGTTTTTACTAATCAGTACATCGGTAACCATCCTACGGAAAGTGCTACCTGTAGTCAAGTAACGTGGTACTTTCTGCTTGCAAAGAAGAAGGTAGAAGATTTTACTCTTTTATCTTGTGCATATAGTTGAGAGTATGTTGAACTCAAGTATTCAATCTTCAAAACCCCGGGCACAACTTTTTGTGGAAAACAAAACCAGGAAATTTTGGCACTTTTTAAGATTTTCGCCTGTTTACTCGGATACTATGCATCCTAGTGAAAATTTTGCTATTAGTAAAATGAAAGAGCATTAAATTTTGCGTCGTGTCACCTACTTAAATGTCAAAATAAGTTGTCAAAGTTCGTTCATTTTCACCAATGTAGCTAAAAAGTTGGTTCGAACTCCTGTAACACAACAAGGCTACTACAAATGAATAATGTCAAAGTCGTAGAGTATGAAATTTCGTGTTAGAAAAGCATCTAGGGTTTCAGTTTTACGACTTAGTACCTTAATGCATTCAGAAACTTGCCAGGTAAAGCAATTCAATTTTTTGGGTTTAAGTTACTGTACCAAAAATACTTTCTTGTGGGAAGATGGCTATCTAATGAGTGCATATGTGTTTTCTACGTACATCTTTTTAATTTTCTTCATTCATGTGTATTTTTATTCATTTTTATCCATGTCTTAATTGGTAAGAGTGGGTTGCTAAAATGAGAACCAAGTACATGGTAATGGCCAATATGTATTTACGTATGAGTAATATAAAATTTGTAGAACTGAACAAATAAATGGGCATGACAGTATTAAAAAAACACAATTTAAATGTCAGAGATTCGCATTTTACCAAATTCTGATTTCATCGAGGTCGTTTGGGAGACTGCGGCAGGTCCCGGTCCAGCATCCCATCTTCAGGATCCATTGCGTCACCTTCACCAACTTCCTCGTCCTGCAACATATTTTCGACCCCTTCCTCATCCTCGTCGAGTTCAATTTCTGGGTCGTTCTCGCAAGGTAAACCACAACAGTGTTTGCACGTCGAGAAGCAGTTCAGTTCAGGTTTGCGACATCCACGTACTACCGCGCATCCTGTTTTCCAAGCGCAGCAACTCATCTTCAGTGGCGTGTGTGGCACCATATCTTTCGTCAGCGTCACGGGAAACGAAGCCTCATAAGTTTTTCTTCCAACTCGATTGGCATGAACCAATGTCCTTCCCCTGCCAAGACTGCACGTGAGGTTAGAGTCGCAATGAGTGCGACCTTGTTGCGTTCGATGCTGGCGAAGCCTTTCAAAGATTTTCTCGGGGCAGACTTTACAAAAAGCTCGTACCTGAGCTCGTCCAAAGTCGCGCAGTTGGAATTCCCGTACAGTGCTAACACCGGCTGTTCTCCGGCCTGTGCTAGTGCGTCTTGAGAGACTAAAGGTTTAACAAATTCAGCAGCTTGCACTTTTAGGTGTGGCTGTTACTCAATAACGTTTAGTAAGTTTTCTTTACCTTGGCCAAAAAAGAAGAAGTGGTAGCACATTCTGTGAAGGCATGGTTGACAAGGGCAACTGAAAGCATTACCGGAGTACCACACTTCTGGTGATTTCCTTCTTCCCGATTCATGGAAGTACAAGTCGTTGTAATTGTTTCCTCGAATCGTTAGCAGAACAAGTACGTCAAATTCCTCGCTTAAGATTGCCACACTGTCAGACTCAGCAACTTGAGAAATAGCTGTTTCCACAATTAATGTATCCGCATCTTCTTCTGCCTGAAGCACTTTAATACCTCCAGCCTCAAATTTCCTTATGAGCATCAAAATCAAGCGATTCTTGTTGTCCTCATCTGCGAGAAACGTCTCTTGTGCGCCTGCAACATTTGTATTTTCTTCGAAAATGATTTCTAATGAAGAACTTGGTGTCTTTAAACGACGACATCTTTCAGAATATTTTGTTCGCCTTTGCGAAGCGTCACTTCGGAAGCGACTGAAATGTAACTGTGATTTCTGATCCGTAGTGCTTTTTCAGATAGGTTTCATATTTCATACAGATGGTGTGGGGCGGCGGGTGGTTATTTATTGTTGTTATTCAATAAAAATGTTTTGTTTGTAGAAAAGATGCATTTCCCGGCCGATTAACCATATGTGCGGTGGCGGGTGGAATTAATTGTTATATAAGTGTTCCTATTATTTATGCTGTTGTTTTGTTGTTCTCAACACTGGCTCTCTAACTACAATATTGACAACCAGAAAGTGATTAGCAAAACGTGAAGCCTGTAATTAGAATTCCTAGTGCCCACTTCATCTGAGAAACACACTTATAGCTGCAGCTTATAGCTCTGAGGAATTAGGAGATTGTCTGGGATTCATAATCAAAAACGATTTTCTAAAATAGTTGAATATATCCTGAAAGTCACAGATAAAAAAAAAGAATCCACACAATCTGACTAACGGAGCAGTTCAGAGTCTAATGCGCTGATGCAACTATAACTGTCCAAATTAAATATTTAAATGAATGCTCGCCATAATTTGACGATTAGGTTCATCAAACGCCACGTTAAATAATGGTAGAATGTTTGTCCCGCGGCGGCACGTGAAAATACGACATACGCAAACTGAAAATCGATAATTAAAGTCATCCCAGAATTAACACTTCACTCGAAAATGATTTCATGGTTACGCGTATCCCAAGTAACTTAATACGGCATCCGAGGCTGTTTATAGCAATGATACCGACGCGACGCGACTCCCGACACAAATGGTGTGCTATTCAGCGTCTGGAGAGAACTGGGGCCTTGCTTCCTCCCGCAGCGTTCTTATATATAAAACCGCGGTGCGGACGGCTAAGGGAACGCCTGATCAAATCGGCTCTCCCGACTAGTCGCTGGGCTAGTAATGCACCACATTAAGTTATTGAATAAATCATAGATTCTTTTGCTGATGGCGGATGAAGCTCTAAATTTAAATGTGCATTCAGCACACAGGTAAGTAATCATAATAAAAGTCTGACGTGGCTAAGTAAAATATTTTTGGCGAGAGAATTAATTTAATTACACTGCACGCAGTAGACGAGCTCTGAACTTGCCCTTTTGAGATACGCTATCACTATAGTTTTATAGTTATTCAAATGAAACTTCTCACATCTTTATGGCTATAGCGGATCTCCATTCTACTTAAATATAAACATCCTAGCCTTATTTATTACCCTACTTAATCTATCTTGCTTCCTTAATTTTTAAGACAAAAACCAGAAAATTATGAATTTCAACTAAAATCTTAATTTGTGAGATCCAAAGTACTGTTTCTATTAAATTATTATGGAAATGGAATCTAAATATAAATTTTTAAATCTCTAGCTCTTTTCTGTTGCGCCAATGATTTTTACAGAAAAACGTCCAAATTTCGAAAATGGTTAAAGTTATCGAACTGATATTCAACACATATTAATTTAGTATTACTCCTGACATGCTAGAAACATTTTAGGTTATTTACTTGATTTTTAAAGTATTGCGCAACATTTATGACGTCAGAGCTAGTTACAGCGGACTAGGCTGGCACACAATGGAAAGACTGATGGGAATTTTATACAGCGTGAGTAGGCTGCTTCCCTACAATGGCTTCAGACCTTTTTTTGATGTGCCAGACAACATTATGGAGCAGATCACCACCATTCACCACAAAGATTCATTCTGTTGGAGAGACGTGAGTGTATCATAGAGAAAGATGATTTTCTACTATTATTGAGACTGTCTTCTGTGAACAGAGACATAGGGTGTGGAGAAAGTTCAAATGAGAAACAGAACTTCAAGTCTTTAGCAGATTGCCTGATAACAAACAGTCTGTGAAACAACGTCAATGGGCTTGCAGTAGGAATCCTTTCCTATCTTGGAAATCGTAGTGCAGGGTGCAAGTGGTATAATCTAGCGGTTGCGTTGAAATGAGACATTTTTGAAGTTCTCTCCTTTAATTATGTTGATCCCCTTAATGCATTCTACTAATGCCTCGCGACATTTTACTGATTCATCATATGTTACTCCACTGCTTATGGTCATAAGCACATTACATTTTGAAGATGTGGGTGTTTTAACAGTCAGTCATTCAATTTGTCACTCTCTGATGCATTTCGCCCTCTGCGTGAAGCTCTTTTATCCACACGTTGCTCGCTTGTTCCTGATGGAATAGCATAGAATTCTTCAATTGTTTGACAAACATCCTGTGAGGATGCCATCCCTGAAGTTCACTTTGCGAGCACAGAATATGAAATATGAGTTAAGCCACATTTCACACTGTCTTCAGTAGTGTCAAATCAGTCCATATGCCAAACCAAAATTTATCACGTCACCTAATGGTGAAGTAGCCTTCAGTTGTAAATTTCTTGAGCTCAGCAGGATCCATTCGGTCTTCCAGTGTGAACATCTGTTGGAAGTAAAGATCCCAGTTTCTAGCACGCTTAGTGAACTGTTCTGTGAGCCTAACGCTTTGACAATACTGCAACCATAATTTGGTATTTCGCACATCTTCAGCAACTGCAGTCGTACATAATAAAATAATAAGCAACCAGTCGCATATAAGAAATTTAATTTCTTGACCAGTTTCGGGTACTTAGCGTCCTTCTTCAGAAGGAGTGTACTAAGTGCTCGAAACCGGTCAAGAAATTGAATTTCTTGTATGGAACTGGTTGCTTATTATTTCAGTATATAGCCAAATATATGTAGAGGGCAAAAACTGCAGAGGAAGTCAGAGATTAGAATACATCCAGCAGATAATAGAGGACGTAGGTTACAAGTGCTACTCTGACAATGAGATGAAGATGTTGGCACACTAGAGAAATTTGTGGAGGGGCCTCATCAAACCAGTCTGAAGACTGATGACGCAAAAATAAACCATAATTTGCTTCAGTGCTGCAAATCGTATTTCCAAACTTGGTTATCAGATTCATGTAATCTTAGTTTCCACGGCATTTCAATACTGATAATCGGTTATGGAGCAGCAACAATTCGTCAATTATTTTCATTTCATCTTCTTTGAACACAGTCTCCAGAAAGATGCATTATGACAGTACGACGTAAACCAGTGTATGAGTTCTTACTGGTAGGACGTGCGCATGCCCACTCCAAAATTTATCCAAACTGTTTTCAGCAAGTATTATGGACAGTAAGTCTCTCAAGCCACTTCCTGCCGTTATTATTCCGATGCATCCCAAGAGGGACATTAGAAAGTGCAACACGCCTAATCGTACGATGACATGTTCTAAATCACTGCCTTCGTTTCTTTTAATTTCCATCGCGTTGAGATAAAGTGGCTGATCGAAAGTGACGAAACACCGTCTTTGACTAGGTTTTATTCATTTTCTCAGTGCTGTTACAAGAGATGTATATATTTTTGGAGGATTATTTAAGAATGAGAGGCACATTATTTATGAATGAACCGACTTTCGATGATCTGTGGCTTCTTCCATGAATCCATTCCGCTCTGGCACGTTAGTGAATTTCTCCCAGCTTGGATAAAGCCACAGAATCTCATATCCAGAGAGCAATACCTTCAAACACTCAGGGGCGTCGAAATTGAGATCCTTTATAATAACAATTTTCAAGCCAACGTCATTTCCTTTTTGATAGTTCATCAGCTGAGGTACACCAACTGCAGACAAAAATTAAGAAGTTGAACATCTTCTTTCACTATCAATGTTCTTGACAGACTCCATATCTTTGGGGGGAGTGACTGCCATGATTCCTCCCATGGAATGGAAAGTATCCAACGCATCAGCCGTGCAGATACCAAAAGCGGCGTTGTCTGAGATAAACTGGATGAATCCTTCACTGTTTATATTAGGATACTCAGATTGTACAATCGAGAACGGCTCAAATAGGGATGCTTCCATATACAGAACTGTGAATCCAGTTATATTAAGAGCATCTACAATAAGTCCTGATCCGACTCTTTTGTTCACGAATGTACTGAGACCAATCAGTGGTGAAGATAGAAATGTCCGTGGCCTTACTACACGAATCACTAAATGTGAACTATCAAACAGTATCTACTTTTTAACCAAGTTGCTAAAATGACCAACTTTAACAACTGGCAGGGGCCAAACGACTGCATAGATTTTGACATTTAAGGAGATCACACGACGAAAAATTTAATGCTCTACCATTTGGTAATAATAACATTTTCAGTAAGACACATGGTTCCCGAGTAATAGGGAAAATCTGGACTAATAATACGTTCCAAAACTGAGAGCGCAAAAACGAAATTTTTCTAGAGCTCATACCTTTGGTTCTATTGGTGATAGAAAGGTAAGGTCAACTATTGTCGATAGCCCTCTGGCTTTGAACCATTTATATACACAACAGAAGCATCGTCTTAGTGTCGCTATCCTGAGAACGGGGTCGAAGTATGAATATTACACACTTCCTTCTGCTTAGGCAAACGGAGCAAATTGGTTGGTTATTTTTGCATTTGATGTGATCCATGGATGGCGTTAAGGGCCTTGTGGAGGCACCATTAGTTCCTTAGAAAACTCCAAAAAAGCATTTTTTCAATATTTTTAGTATTCCAAGACGACTAAGCACAGCAAATGCTTGAAAGTTTTACGATATAGTCCTAAGATCCGGATCGGTCACACGTGAAAATTTCCGTGGAATCTCTATCCGTTTGCGAGATGCAAAGGTTCAAAATTATCCTACCTGTATACGTAAAATACGCACGCTAAAGCGTAGTTTGTAGACACAAGCAGGAGAGGTACGCTGTAAAGTGTCTCCGTTAGCATCAGAAACGTTCTGGGAACCCCATGTTACAGTATTGAAGCACATGCAAAATTTATGTACACATAAAATCCGGTCTAATGTGAAAAATTAGTTTTGTGTCATTTCAATTTCGTATAAGTAAACTATCAAAACTTTACTGACAGATAAAGTTCTTCCCATATGAGAGACATGCTCTGGTGTGGCAGAGCAAAGTAGGGAACCACCGGAAAAATGCTCCTATCGACCCCTATCGAAAAAGAGGGGAATGTGCTCCTGTTTAAATGGCTGTGACTGAAATGTGGGCTTCCAGCTGCCTCAATCGCTTTCCCCAGCACCTTTAAAATTTTATCTAAAAATTTTGGCAAGTGAACATATTCGCACTTTGTTATGCTGAGCCGGCCGCGGTGGTCTAGCGGTTCAGGCGTTCAGTCCGGAACCGCCGGACTGCTACGGTCGCAGGTTCGAATCCTGCCTCGGGCATGGATGTGTGTGATGTCATTAGGTTAGTTAGGTTTAAGTAGTTCTAAGTTCTAGGGGACTGATGACCACAGATGTTAAGTCCCATAGTGCTCAGAGACATTTGAACCATTTTTGTTATGCTGAGAGAGACGGAGACAGTGGCAGAGGGAAAGTAATAAATACTGGGAGATAGTAGACAGTGGTTGCGGTATAAAAAGTGTGGTGTCACCGCCAGACACCACACTTGCTAGGTGGTAGCTTAAATCGGCCGCGGTCCATTTAGTACATGTCGGACCCGCGTGTCGCCACTGTGTAATCGCAGACCTAGCGCCACCACCAAGGCAGGTCTCGTGATACGAGAGAGCACTCGCCCCAGTTGTACGAGAACCTAGCTACCGACCAGATGTACGAAGCCTTTCTCTCTCATTAGCCGAGAGACAGAATAGCCATCAGCTAAGTTAATGGCTACGAACTAGCAAGGCGCCATTAGCCATACAGTGATTGTACTTAAAGTCTCCTGTGTATCGTCAAGATCGATGTACCACAAGGATTAATTAAAGTTAAGTATTAAACCTGCTACGTACTTTTCTTCCTAACATTAATTACGTATCCTGTTCCAGTACTTCACGCCCGTCTGCGTTAGTCTAGCTTGCCTTTTCAGCCATCTCAACTTCACGGTGTCGGCCCAGATACCGACACAACAAAAAGAGCGAAGGAGACATTGGTAGTGTAAGAGAAAGCGAGGGATATAGTGGCAGTGGAACATAGTTGATAGAGAAAGAACAGTGATACGAAAAGATTGAAGGGAGAGGAATAAAGAGATGGAGAAAGTGGAAGTGGATGAGAACCAGTGATAATGAGAGACAATCTGCGACAATGACAACGAGCAAAAGAGGGATCATGAGAAGAGGCAGTAGCTTTGGGAAGGAATGAATGGGACAGAAGCAATAAAAGAGAGCAAGAGGGAGACACAGTGAGACTTTTTTTAAGAGATGGAGCCCCTCCACGCCCACACTGGCATGATGGCCAACACAAAAGGTCTAGCGCCATCTCTGCATAATGGTTCGCTTCCACTAAAATTCTACGATGTTTGCGTACGTCTGGTTCAGGTTAACTATTAATACGAACTGTGATTTGGTCGAAAGTTGAACGAAGGGTAGCGGTTTGAAGGGCAGAGGAAAAAAAAGTGTCAGGGCAAGAGCCAAGGCGAAAAAACCTCTGCGACAGTTGGGTCAGGTTGTAAGAACAGAAACGATTTTCTTGCTGCCTGTGACAGGTCATGCAAGGGTAGACTTTGTTAGTAGTGGGTATCATGCAGATCGATATCTTTGTCGTTTTGCGGTGGTGTTATTCGGTGGCTGCCGCTGGGTGCCAGTGTTGATTTCTAGATCAGCGTTCATCATCGTTTTGTGTCATACATCAGACTCACAGTGTAGGGTAATGTTGGCGGTTTGTGCGTCAGTGTGCGAGCTTGTCGGTTTCCCTGCTGCAGCCTGTTGGCGGCTTTAATAGCAAAAAAATGGCTTTGAGCACTATGGGACTTAACGTCTAAGGTCATCAGTCCCCTAGAACTTAGAACTACTTAAACCTAACTAACCTAAGGACATCACACACATCCATGCCCGAGGCAAGATTCGAACCTGCGACCGCAGCGGTCGCGCGGTTCCAGATTGTAGCGCATAGAACCGCTCGGTCACCCCGGCCGGCGGCTTTAATAGCAGCTGGTATGTCAAGTCAACGTTGCTGTCATGCAGGGGCTTGCCAATGTTGTTGCTTGTGGATGTATGTTACCTTGCCATAGCTGGTTGTGTTCTAGCTAGTAGAGTCTTTTGCCGCTTATGCTTCCACCTGTGGTTGTGATCATAGTTTACCAGACTAAGGATGGAAGGATTGTTCGAGTATCTCAAGTTCCTGTATAGTCATATGGCGTGTTTTTTGAATACTATCTTGAGGGTTTCAAGGCGGTATTCATTGTGAAGATCCATGGTGCGTGTGTAACACGGAGCGTTGCTAATGATGCGTATCACTTTGTTCTGTATTATCTGCAGGCGGCGCAGGCGTGCAGGAGCTGCATATCCCCAGACGGATACCGCGTACGTCATAATAGATCTAATCAGTTTCATATATATGGACATCGACACCCTCCTATTCAGTGTACTTTCCCTGTTGAGCATTGGGTAGAGCTGTTTGAGCCTCGCGTGCACTCTATTGGCAACTTAATGTGATCCCCCCAATTTAGTTTCCGGTCCAGCCAGACACCGAGATATCTGACTAAGCCGTGGCTGGCTCGTGTTGTGCTTTGCATTAAACATAGGTTTCTATTCCGTGATTAGTCTCCCGCGGTTATAGCGATTGTGCTGTTATCCTCTTTCTCAGCGAGTCGCAGCAGCAGCAGCGTGTATCGATATTCGCAACCTTGTAATATCTTTGCTTCTTTGGCCTCGCACTGACAGTTTCCGGCTGTGCCGTGTGCGGGCAGTTGGTCGGTTGGCGTGGAGCAGCGAGGAAGTCTCCGTGGCGCGTATCTGGCCGGGGGCAGCTGGCGGCGCCAACGCGCGGTCGGAGTGTGAGGGGCTGTTCCCATTACTGCGACGTTCGTGGCTCACCGATCCAGGACACGAAGATTGAGTCCATACTTAATCTATCACCAAGCCCCAACTGTTCACATTGTGTCGTTTGAATTTCGTTGTGGGCTGCTGGGACATTCCCGTTGGCAACAATGTGTGTTTTCAAATTGGTGAAATTCTAGCCGCCACCCTGTGGAGTATAACTGAACTTGATTAGATCTGAATTGAAGTGCACCAGCGGAATCTTCTATCTTGTAGCCGTTAACGTTCCGGTTACCTGCGCTGGCCGTTGATGTAAATTCAGGCAGTGTATTTTCCTCGTCGTGTTGTGGCTGTCCAGCACGGCATGTAGTTTGACTGCTAGATGTGGATTGCCTTCGGATTGAGAATTGTTGGGCCGACTGCCTGTCTCACCTAAGCAAGCGTTGGTGTCTGAATTCCAGGCCGACCCCTGGAAATGTTCTGAGAGCCGTTAGATGTGCTGCCTTTTCTTATTTGTCCTTGTTATTTATGTAAGGCTTGTGGCCGATTTTAAATTAAAGTTGTTTTGCCCTTAGGGCGTGAGATTGTTTTGGCCTTCAGCTTAATTTAGAGAAGTGTTTTAAGATAAGGCCTTATACCTTTTAAATTCAAATTCCTGGTTTTGAGTCTTAGGTTATTGGCCTTCAGCCGGTTTTAAATTGTTTTGCCCTTGAGGTGTGAGATTGAATGGCGCATTTAGCCGGGAATTAAGTTCTGAAATTGTTTGCTTTGCTCTGTTTTTAATGTTTTCTTTACTCCTCTAATATTTGTCAAATGAATAAAGTACGTTAGAGTGCAACTGACAGCGACTCATTTTGGCCTCTTTCCACAAATTAAACTAGCTGTCCTGACTTGCGGGTATAGCAGGGGATCTCACTGGTAGCAGAGCGCGGTTTCACTTGTTTGCCATTCCTGTTTGTCAGTTGCACTCTTGTTCCGTTTTTGTGTTCTGTGGCACCATACTGTTTTGGCTGTTACTTGTTTCAGGTGCTTATAGTACTAGCAGCCAGTGTCAGCGGCCGGCCTGCTCAGGAAGGACCACCTTGTTCACGAGATGGCAATAAGGCGCCAGCCGATTGAGGGCAGTGTTCCGGAATTAGTAGCCCGTTTGCGCGCTGCAGTTCTTCATCCGGTTGACGTCTCGTTAGCCGCTAACACAAAATAAGCACCAAACTGTACGATTCCATTAAAAAAAAAAAAAAGCAAAGTTCACCTTCATATCTCTAACGCAACCCCATCTAGCAACATTTGTCCCACAAACTTTTGAGCTACTATCACACTTTCGGAATTATTCTAGGTGGCAATGGTGAGTGACTCACCTTGAATAACAGTCTGAATCGTCCGCCATGTCTTCCAAATCTCTGAGGAGTCAGCAATGTTTACCTTGTCGGTGATTAACCTATTAACACAACTTCTTACGGACTTTCTTATAAAATATTTGAAATTGTCGTATGAAGTAAACCAAACAGTAGTTAATGTTAATAGAGGTGTTTAGACTGCATTTTTCATATAACAGAATAATTGAAATGCAGTACTACGTGGCTATAGAAACGGAGGCTCGGAACTTCAGTGATAATTTGTAAATATTAAATGTAATGAGTTAAGAATTCGGTAGCAATGTCTTCAAATATGGGTGTTACGCAGTAACAGCCTGTGGCTGTTTATTAGTTATGACTGTATATAGCCAGTTTGAAAATAGGTGCTTATTTTTTATTCAAAACAAGCTACTTCAAGAAATGCCGCATTTTTATTGCACAGAGGTGGGGGAAAGTATAGTTTCATGTTACAGTAAAATAAATTTTTAATAGTTTCAACTATCATTTAATCAGTATTCATTTTATGTACTTTATGATAAATATGTTGCTTGTTGAGTTGTGGTAAAAACTTCAGTGTTTGAAGGTTGTGTTACTTGTGCAGGTTTTCTCACAACGACCAATCCGCTGTAAAAAATATCTGAATTATCACCCGTTCTACCGTGCCTATATAAGAAATGGGATTAAGTATTATTCAGTCTGTGTTTTGTGATAAGACGTATAAGTGCATCACAAATGTTCCTCTCCACCTTTCCAATTGCGTAAATATATCAGGAACCGAAAAATTTTGAGACAAAGTGCTTCTGTACAATTTTTGTCTGGAAAGAACCTCAATTGCATACAACTGGTTCCATTTTTGTAGCTACTTTTATTAACGTGTATTAATACAGCCGGCCGGTGTGGCCGTGAGGTTCTAGGCGCTACAGTCTGGAACTGCGTGACCGCTACGGTCGCAGGTTCGAATCCTGCCTCGAGCATGGATGTGTGTGATGTCCTTAGGTTAGTTACGTTTAAGTGGTTTTAAGTTCTAGGGGACTAGTGACCTCCGAAATTAAGTCCCATAGTGCTCAGAGCCATTTACAATAGACCAATGAGCGCCGGGTGGTTCCCAATTCTCTCTCCAGCAGTCTACGGCCCATCTTTTTCTTCATTCAGGGTCACTGCGAAATCTAAACATGCAAAAACAATTTTCGCAATAGTTAGTGCAGTGCACAACTGAGTAGTCACCCTTATTTACAACGAATTCTTCAATACATTTAATTAGAAACATCCACTCGCATCGTGACTCGTATGTAAACAAATATGAATATCCTATACTTTGGGGAAAAACATGGCGGACAGTTGAAATGGCACTAACCACTATGGGACTTAACATCTGAGGTCATCGGTCCCCTAGAACTACTTAAATCTAGCTAACCTAAGGACTTCACACACATCCATGCCCGAGGCAGGATTCGAACCTGCGACCGTAGCGGTCGCGCGGCTCCTGACTGAAGTGCCTAGAACCGCTCGGTCACACCAGCCGGCAGGGGGGGGGGGGGGGGGTGAGGATCTAGGCGTAATAAAACAGTTGTAAGCATAATTTTAATTTAACTAACCATCCAGTAAGATCCAATGATACTCTTAAATCCAAACTTTTAAAAACACGAAATAATTGATTTAAAATATTTTAAAAAAACTTTACAAATGAATTACGGTAGTGCCGCCTCGTTTTCTTGTTCCATTTACTTGCGTCACTAAGTTCCAGCCTTACTTGCCCGTGAGTGGCAGCAGCAGTGCATATCGGTAAGCGCACTGTCATATCATCTCTGGGGCGATCGATAGTATTTCTGGGTCGTCGTGGGTTGCGTAGTCAGTGAGGAGACGCACCAGCAGTGCAGTCGCGACGGGACAGCTGTCGCGGATGGACCAGCAGTCGCGGATGGACCAGCAGTCCAGTCGGTCGGTTGGCGTGGAGCAGCAAGCAAGCCCTCATCGCACGAAGTCGGGCTGGAGCCGCTGGCGACGTGCAGGCGCGGTTGGAGTGTGAGGTGCTGAGGTGCTGCTTGCGAGTGCTGCGAAGTTCGTCGCCCACCGGTTTTGGACATGAAAGTTGAGTCCTAACTTAACTTACTATCGAGCCTCAACTGTTAACATTTCTTAGTTCGATCCTGGTTGTCGCTTTTGGGACATTGCTGCGAGCAACAACTTGTGTGTTTTTAAGTCGGCTAGTATTCCAGCCGCCTTCCTGTGAAATTTAACTTACTCGTAATTTATTCCCTGTTATGGAAGTTAACCAGCGGTATCTTCTGCCTTGTGGATGTTGACGTTCCGGTTACCTGCCCTGGTCGTTGACGTAATTTTAGGCAGTGTATTTTCCTCGTCGTGTTGTTACTGTCCAGCGCAGCGTGCAGTTCGACAGCTGAGGTGTTATTGGTCGTTGTGGGCGCCAATATTCTGTGTGTCGTGTATTGAAATTTTGTGGTCGTTTTGCTGGTTGCATGGAGCGAAACTGATTTGGTTGATTGGTCGGCTGGCTGTGTAGGTTGGGTTGCCTCTAGATTAAGAAGTCGTTGGACAGGCTGCCTGTCTCACCTAAATGGGTGTTAGTGTTACAATCCCAGGCTGACCCTTGGAAACTTCTGAGCGCCATTCCTTGTGTGTTATGTAGTAATTTCCCTGGTTGGATTATAGTTATTTGGTTGATGTGTGGCTTTCAGCCGAGTATAAATATCTCTTAAATTAATCTTCTTCTCTTGTCCTTAAGGCGTAAAACTGTTATGCTTTTGAATGGGGCCTTCAGCCCAATTTGCATGAAATGTTTTAAGATAAGACCTTCTGGCTTTTGATTGAAACTCCTCTTATTGCTTAATATGCGATCTCCAGCCCAGTTCCATTAAAATTAAATTGCTAAGGCTTTCAACCGATTAGATTGAAGATTTAGAAAATATTCTTGGGTGAAACGTCCAGAACAACTTGTATTTCCATTTTGATTAAACCTTGTCTTGGATTTTGAATGTGGCGTTCAGCCGATCTAAAGTTAATCAAAGGAGGTCGATTAAAGTTGTGTGTTTTGCATCCCTGTTGTAATATTGCGAGTTGATGAATAAAGTTTGTATATTCACTGCAACTGACAGGAACTCATTTTGGCCCATTTTCGCAACCTAATCCGCTCTTTCCTGCTAGCACATGCTTTTCAAAACATTTAATTTAATGTGATGCCTTGGCCAAGAAAAACTTTACGACCAAAAGTGAATATAACACGTGCTCTCAGCCTATCAAAATTACTGCAGTTCCTCATTCGTCTATCTTTGCTAAATGCAAACAGTTACAAAAGAAAGCACAGCTATCAGAATTTCTCTGGAAGGGACACGAAAATAGCCATCTGGTTACAGTACGTATGAGTAGCATGACAAGTTTTCGGACTCCCTCTCCCGCAGAGTTCTCTTAGTTAAGCCACACAGAACACGCCCGGTATTCAGACCCCTGGACGACGACCGTTGCAATCACCACAGCTCACTATAACTCAAAGTTTAATGATGGGTATTGTCCACGGTGTCACCGATACCGACCAAAGGCATCTTCTGTCCGGAACACGTCGTGTAGCATGCTGCCGCAGCCCGGGGCCCGCTCTTTCGTCTCGCTCCCTGGTTGCAACGGTTCTCCCCGTCCCTCGTGGCAGTCGGCAGAGGGCGACATCTGACAAGGGGAGGCCGCCAATTGTGAAATTCAGATTCGATTCATACTGCGCATAATAAAAGCTCATGGCCAGAGGTGTAATGTGGCAAAGCACCAAGATGCACTTCTCAGCCGTTGTCGAGAAAATCGACAGTTAAAAGAAACCGTTGCGCTGAAACACTCTCTACGATTAACCGCTTTCTACAGCGTCGTGGTGTAGCGGTAAGCGCTCGGGTTCGTAATCCAAAGGTCGCCGGATCAAATCTCGCACCATGCAATTTTTTTATTATTGGTTTTTGTAATTCAAATATATATAAACTATTAATGAATTGCTTATGCATTTTGGTGAAGGCGTATCGCTCTCCAATTGTACCGCCTCCATTTTTCCGTTTAACAGGGTGTACCAAAGCTCTCACGTCCGCACTGATTTTTCGACGATGTTATAAGTTGCGCTAGGGACCGCATCTACCTTCTTTCGAAGTTAGCAGGCAACTACGCTGTTATGCGGCGGCTCGTTTCGGCCCATTCAACATCTGTCCTTCAAGTGTAACGAGCGAGTAACGGAGTTTATATTTCATACCTGCCACAGCGAATTTGTGTTCGTGCGGTCTCTATTCTAATTCGAACGTTTGACTTACGCTATACGTAATCGTTTCGGAATATCGTTTCTACGTCTTCCGTTAACTATACGTGGTTAACATTATGAAGACAATTAATAACGTTTGTGAAATATAACTCTGTTTGCGGAAAACATAATGATGTTCGAAGTCGCCAGTTTTTCCACGACAAACGACTTTCAACAACTTGTTATATGCATAATTGTTGCAACTGATTGCCGGGAAATTATATATATATATATATATATATATATATATATATATATATATATATATATATATAATTTATTATATGCATAATTTATTATATGCATAATTGTTGCAACTGATTGCCGGGAAATTTATATATATATATATATATATATATATATATATATATATATATAATTTCCCGGCAATCAGTTGCAACAATTATGCATATAACAATATATATATATAATGTGTGTGTGTGTGTGTGTGTGTGTGTGTGTGTGTGTGTGTGTATACACATTTGAATTACAAAAAACAAATACTAAAAAAAAGTTGCATGGTGCGAGATTCAATCCGGCGACCTTCGGATTACAAACACGAGCGCTTACCGCTGCGCCACGACGCTGTGGAAAAATCATTGATCGTAGAGAGTATATCACCGCAACGGTTACTTTTAACTGTCGATTTTCTCGACAACGGCTGAGAAGTGCATCTTGGTGCTTTGCCACATTACACCTCTGGCCATGAGCTTTTATTATGCGCAGTATGAATCGAATCTGAATTTCGCAATTGGCGGCCTCCCCTTGAGTGGCGCTGGTAGCGCCACACTGTAGTACCGGCGCCGGAAGGTTGCGCGCGGCAAAGGTGTCACACTTGTGACGATGATACTATCGACACAGGAAGTAGGAGTAATCCGCTGAATTACAGGCCCATACCACTAACGTCGATTTGCAATAGGGTTTTGGAACACATACTGTGTTCAAACATCATGAAGTACCTTGAAGAGAACGATTTATTGACAAGTAGTCAGAACGGATTCAGAAAATATCGTTCTTGTACAACACAACTAGCTCTTCATATTCATCAGGTAATGAGTGCCATCGACAGGGGATGTCAAATTGATTCCATATTTTTAGATATGCAGAAGACTTCCACACGATTCCTCACTAGCGTCTTCTAACCAAACTGCGTGCCTATGGAATATCGCCTCAGTTGTGCGACTGCATTCGTGATTTCCTGTCAGAAAGGTCACAGTTCGTACTAATACACGGAAAGTCATCGAGTAAAACGGAAGTAATATCCGGCGTTTCCCAAGGAAGTTTTATAGGCCCTCTGTTGTTCCTGATATACACAGTATGAAGAAAGGAACCGGACACATGGCTGAAAACTTACAACTTCGTGGCGCCCCCTATAGGTAATGCTGGAATTCAATATGGTGTTGGCACACCCTTAGCCTTGATGAAAGATTCCACTATCGCCGGCATACATTCAGTCAGGTACTGGAAGGCTTCTCGAGGAATGGAAGCTCATTCTCCACGGAGTGTTGCACTGAGGAGAGGTATCGATGTCGGTCGGTGATGCCTGGCACGAAGTCGGCGTTCCGAAACATTCCAAAGGTGTTGTATAGGACTCAAGTCAGGACTCTGTGCAGGCCAGTCTGTTGCAGGAATGTTATTGTCGTGTAACCACTCCGCCACAGGCCGTGCATTATGAACAGGTGCTCGATCGTGTTGAAAGATGCAATCGCCAACCCTGAATTGCTCTTCAACAGTGTGAAGCAAGAAGGTGCTCAAAACATCAATGTAGGCCCGTGCTGTGATAGTGGCTAGCAAAACGACTAGGGGTGCAAGCCTCCTCCATGAAAAACACGACCACATCATGACACCACTGCCTCCGAATTTTACTGTTGGCACTGTGCACGCTGGCAGATGCTCACCGGGCATTCGCCATACCCACACCCTGCCATCGGATCGCCATAATGTGTACCGTGATTCATCAATCCACACAACGTTTTGCCACTGTTCAATCATCCAATGATTACGCTACTTACACTAAGCGAGGCGTCGTTTGGCATTTTCCGGCGTGATGTGTGTTTTATGACTGGCCGCTCGACCATAAAACCCAAGTTTTCTGATCTCCCGTCCAACTGCCATAGTACTTGCAGTGGATCCTGATGCAGTTTGGAATTTCTGTGTGATGGTCTGGAAAGATGTCTACCTATTACACATTGCGACCCTCTTCGGGCAACTGTCGGCGGCCTCTGTCAGTCAACAGACGAGGTCGGTCTGTACGCTTTTGTGCTGTACGCGTTCCTTCGCGTTTACACTTCACTATCGCATCGCAAACAGTGGACCCAGGGATGTTTAGGGGTATCCATCTCGCGTTCAGACGTATGACACAAGTGACACCCAATCACCTGATCACGTTCGAAGTCCCTGAGTTCCGAGGGGCGCCCCATTCTGCTCTCTCGCGATGTCTAATGACTACTGCGGTCGCTGGAATGGAGTACCAGGCAGTAGATGGCAGCCCAACGCACCGAAAATTAGGGAAAACCTATGCTTTTTGGGGTGTTCGGATACTTTTGATCACTTAGCGTATATTAACGACAAGGGGGCAATCTGAGTAGCCGTCTTAGATTGTTTGCAGATGATGCTGCCATTTATCGTCTTGTAAAGGCATCAGATGACCAAAACGAATTGCAAAGTGATTAGATAAGATATCTGTATGGTGCGAAATGTGGCATTTGACGCTGAATAAAGAAAAGTGTAAGTTATTCACATGAGTACTAAAAGAAATCCGCTAAATTTCGATTACGTAGTAACACAGACCTGAAGGCTGTAAATTCATTTAAATACTTAGAGATTAGTTACAAATAATCTAAATTGGAACTATCACATAGATAATGTAGTGGGTAGAGCAAATGAGACTGCGATTCATTGACAGAACACTTAGAAGGTGCAACAGGTCTACTAAAGTGACTACTTACACCATGCATCTTCGCCCTATTCTGGAGTATTGCTGTGAGGTGGGACTGACGGATGACATAAAAAAAGTTTAAAGAAGAGCAGCTCGTTTTGTTTTATGGTGAAATAGGGGAGATAGTGTCACATGATATGTGAATTGGAGTAGCAATCAATTTTCGTTGGGAAGGGATCATCTCATGAAATTTCAATCACCAGTTTTCTCCTCCGATTGCAAAAACATTCTCTCGGCACCCACTTACACATGGAGAAATGATCATCACGATAAAATAAGAGAAATCAGGGCTCGCACGGAAAAATTTAAGTGCTCGTTTTTCCCGAGCGCCGTTCGAGAGTGGAACGGTAGAGAGACAGCTGGAAGGTGGTTCATTGAACTTCTGCCAGGCACTTTATTGTGAATAGCAGAGTAATCACATAGATCTAAACGTAGATGTAACTGAACGTTTAGAGAGGACATTTGGTGCAAAGTATTTACATTTGGGAACGAAGTGATTGTTGTCAGATATTATACATGGTTTGTTTATAGATCACATTAGAGATACGTATTACTAGACTGATGCATTGTAAGTTCTGGTTTTATAGCTTATTTGAAAAAAGGGGTGGATGTATGCATTAGTTTACATACCTTACATGAAGCTATTGAATGTTTATGTTGGTAGCTGTGAGTCTGCTATACAATCTACAACTTGTCGTCTACAAACAGCAAAATGTGATTTTTATTTTTGTTTATAATGCACTGCAGAACGTACGACTTTGATGTTGCAATGTTTGTCTCCTTTGTTTGTGGTGTGATAACACGCTGATTTCTATCACTTTTGTGTTTTCACAGGCATTTTCTGCTGGTTTTCGAGTTTGGACAGTGACCAAGAAATCATTTTTCGTAGGTCTACCTTCAAAATTGTCTTAACAACACATATTTTCAAGACCTTTTATTTCTTATTTGGTCACCTTAGGAGCGGAACGACGGCAGCAGTATAAGATCATCAGTCTTTCCAAATTTCAAGTTTCTGTCCTTCTGTGCGATGATGTGTCAGTCACTCAAGACTTTTCTTTTTATGTATACAGATCTATTAAAATACAAGAGTTTGTATGATGATGGAATTTAATACTGTTTCTTCCTTTGTTTCACGAACTGTGAAATTTTTAAGTAGAGCATTAGCATGTTGCTGGGGATGGTTCGTAGTTTCTTGGGTATCGCCTCCAATCTCGCTGCGCGAGTCAAATATCACGTGGTTGTTCTAGCAGGCTCGATACCGCATCGAGCGCTGCTGCGAATCGGAGAATCCCGAGACCCTACAGAGCGCGAGTGTCGTTTGCTTTGATCTACCCGTTGCACCTGGTGGCTGCGACTACGGGCAAGGTGCCCACGAGATTTCTAGAGAATCTGAAGCCTGAGATGACCGGCTCCGTCAGCTGGTCCAACGCCAATATTGCATAACGGATGCGGGCGGCGTCGACAGTGAGGCATTCCGCCAGAGGACTGGCAGCAAAACGGCCTCCGGCTGCAGCCGCCAGGGTCCGGGAACAGGGCTCCTGGAGGCGGAGGGCCGTAGGAGGGGCGGCATTTGGGAGGCGGGAGGCGGTCTCTGCCCAGAAATCCAATCCAGTTTGAAATATGGGCCCTGCCGCGCGCCAGTTGCCGGCACAATGGCAGCGGAGGCTTCTTCTGGCCGCCGTGCCGCCCCCGTGGGGGGGCCGTAGAGGCTGTGCCACCCCCGCTGCTCGCAACGGACCCGCCTGCCCCCCTGTCGGCCACAGACCAATCGGTCCAGAAAGGCCTGTTGCATGGCTTCCGACACCCTCTACCGCCCCTGTTGCTTCTCAGAGTGGGTTCTATAGTCACTCGGAACAAAACAAATGGTTCAAATGGCTCTGAGCACTATGCGACTTAACTTCTGAGGTCATCAGTCACCTAGAACTTAGAATTAATTAAACCTAACTATCCTAAGGACATCACACACATCCATGCCCGAGGCAGGATTCGGAACAAAACACTGCACTGTGTTCATCATAGGAATAAACCTTATGTAAACATTACATTCGGTATTATTGTATCGTCATTAGATTTTGTTTCGCGTGGAGCGGAGCTAAGCTGTCTAGAGTACAGTCAAGTACGAAAATAGGGACACTCTGTATGCCGTGCGCTAGGAGCACGGCAACTGAGCGACAATAGTGGACAACAGCTCTAGCGACGCATCTGTCTTGATCAACATTGGCTATCCAGCTGGTCCAACTAATATGGAGTGATGTGTGCTTGTGCATTTACGACGTAAAAGAAAACGAGCAGTGAAACAATATTACTTCGATTGTCATTTAATTTTTAAAGAGAATGAAATATTCGGCAAAACTTCAGCAATACCTCACGCTTTTTAGGGAACCAGGCGGAAAGCATGACATGTTCTCATTCTTAGCTGTGTATAGTAATTAAAAACAAGAGGGACGAAAATTCCTAACCTAAACACAGAGTAATTTTTATACGCGAGATTTGTGTGACGCAAAAGTTGCATGGGGGCTTAATTGAATAAATGAAAATAATTTTTTTTAGTAGCTGTATGTCCGATTACGCTGTGTCTCGTAAACGGTTGGCCTTGACTAGTATTATTACGCAATCTGACTGCATAGAACAACAACAAAGAATGAAATGAAAATTTTCGTTAACACAATTAAGTCCCCAGCAACTGTAAAACCTACGAAACCAAAGCACAAGTATAACTGTTCTGTGTGTGGAAGTATGACTCAACGTACACATCTGGCTCGGTTCTTCTTCAACAAGACAAGAAATTTTAAATACCATTTATACTGAAATAATTAAAAAAAATAGAAATACTATAATTGCGCAAGAAAACCAGAATTACACTCTAATACAAGAACACACGCCAGATGCTTTGTTGACTGAACCTGTAATGACGCATTATTCTGGACACTAAAATAATGAGAGAAAAGAAATTTTTTTTTACCTTCGTTTATATTGATGAAAAGCACTCTTAACGTTACAATATCTCCACACCGACTCGCTACTACATCTCAACAAGAACTGACTACTGCCACATCTCGACAAGCACTCTTCACTACGACATCTCAGCAAGCACTGACTACTACGAGTTCTCAACAAGCACTGCCCTCCGCTACTTCTCAATAATCACTGCCAGTGGAGGCGGCGAACAAAACTCTCTGGCGCTGTGGCTCAGTGTAGCCACCTTTCATATGCCCCTCCTCCACGGGCCAGAATTTGATGGTATTTTTGCCAGCATTGGTGGTGAAAATACCACCAAATTCGTCCACAAAAATACAGACAAAAGTAAAAGATAATATTAATACGTAAATATCACATAATTAGATAAACTTTTGGCTTTGCACTGACCTTTCAATAACCTAATATATAAAATACAGTAGGCAATACAAATTCTTTCATACATGTGGCTTTACATAAGTTTACACAATACACAAAAAATCAGTTTATACAAATGTTCACATAAAATACTTTTAATTATAAAAAAATAGTTGATAGTTCCAGCAGCAGCACCCAGCAATGGTCAACAGGTGCAAACACCAACAAGTGACATCATTTTAGTAAAAGCAGTTCCATCTGTGGCACCCACTAATGTTGAAAAGGTACACACAGCAACAAGTCACATTTCTCAGCAGAAGCAGTTCCATTAGTGGCACCCAGCAATGTTGAACAGGTGCAGACACCAACAAGTGACATTATTTCAGTACAAGCAGTCCATCAGTGGCACCCAGCAATGTTGAGCAGGTGCAGACACCAACAAGTGACATTATTTCAGTAGAAACAGTTCCATTAGTGGCACCCAGCATTGTTGAACAGGTGCAGACACCAACAAGTGACATTTCAGTAGAAGAAGTCCATCAGTGGCATCCAGTAATGTTGAGCAGGTGCAGACACCAAAAAGTGACATTATTTCAGTAGAAGCAGTTCCATCTGCGGCACCCAGCAATGTTGAACAGGTACGCACAGCAACAAGTCACATTATTTCAGTAAAAAACAGTCCATCAGTGGCACCCAGTAATGTTGAGCAGGTGCAGACACCAACAAGTGACATCATTAAGCAGAAGCAGTTCCATTAGTGACACCCAGCAATGTTGAACAGGTCCAGAGAGCAGTCCATAATATTCACTATCACTGATCACACTGTTCATCAGAGTTTATAAGCAGAAATTAAACATGTCCTAGTGGCACCAATCATGTAGAAAAAGTACAAGTAACAGTCCATAATATTCACTATCCTAATCACACAATTCATCAGCAGAAATTAATCATTTCTAAGTGGCACCCATTATGTTGAAAAAGTGCAGGTAACAGTCCATAATATTCACTATCACTAATCACACAGTTCATCAGCAGAAATTAAACATTTCTAAGTGTCACACATCAATGTTGAACAAGTGCAGGTAACAGTTCATAATATTCACCATCACTAATCAGACAGTTCAGGCATGAACAATAGTTTGAATGCACATACAAATGCTTTTACAAAATTATTCTCAATGCTCTTACACTAAACATACAAATTCTAATAAACACACAAATGATATCAGATAATTGTCATATTAACTATTACAAATACTCAAATATCAGTAAACCTATAATATTTATGGGTGTCAGTGCAAGCCACTACAAACAAATAAAATAATATTTAGGAGATAGGTGGGTAGGATTAGGAAAGGAAAACACACAAAACACACTCACTCATCTTTCATCCACATTAAGTACTACTGTGTAATTGAATAGTGTTAACTGTGTAAATGCAATTCTGTCAAAATTTGATGTTCATCATGTGTATCAAGTAGTAGTGGCAGCAATGTATAACAGTCAATAATAGTTAAGTCAACGTCATAGTCATCACGTCAAGACCAATGTTTGCCAAGCCAGATCAAAATGTACGGTTGCTGAACAACTGTCAGTGAGCCAAGATATGCAATTACTTCCTCTCTCCAAAAAAAGTATATATTGCTTAGTGATTTAACAAAGTGTGTGTAGACAATCTTCCTTCTACTTGAGTGTTCTAGTCTGCTATCTTCATCCTCCTTGTTCCATATAGACCTACAAAAAAAAAAAAAAAAAAAAAAAATATGCACCTCACTTACTTTACCTCTTATCCACCAAAACTCCAATAATCATCAGCATCACATAATCTCAATACTTCAATAATACCTCTTACGTCGATACATATAAATCTTATCAATATCATTTACCTTACCTCTTGTCCACAAAAACTCCAGCAATCATCAACTTCATATAATCTCAATACCTCAATAATACCTCTTCAATATGTCGACACATATAAACCTTATCGCCAATATCATTTCACTTCCATAACAACTCTTTCCTCTAGTCAGTCTCCTCGAACAAGTACAGATAAAATCCTAATGCAAACCTCATCATCCCATACAATCCGAAGACACACTGTCAACACACAACCTCTGTGTAATCCATCTGACCCAAATCTTCTACTCATTATAAATTATAAGATGGATTTTGGTTACCTTGTCCATCATTAAATAAAAGAAATGCATACATGACCTCTAACAGATTTAGTTCGAATAACTCTCAGTAATTGAGTACGATTACGGAGTGTGAATGATCATAATATTTCACAGTGTGTACACCACTTCAAGAATTATGGCAAACAGAAACAAACATGTGGAGTATTTCTTGTGTCAAGTGTCACTTCCTATTTCAATTGCTCACGAAAAATGCAGTGTAATAACTGTCAATGGTCTAAACCTAGTTTTGGTATGTCATGTCGTTAGCTTCCTTCCTATTAGCATAAATTTATACAGCTTCCATAAAACCTCCAGCTCATGTGACTTCTATGAAGTTTCTTGTACTAATGTCGTTTATGTCGAATTATAGCAGTTCATTTTCCTATCTTAAAAATATAAGGCACTGAGCGTAAGCAAAACATGCAATAGCGAGTAAATATACCAGTAGAGAACAGAATGTCAACAAGTGGATGCAGCACAATTCTTACGAGCCTCTGCCAAGCGAACAATCTATAATTAATTCAATAGTGTGACCTAAACTCTGTTTGTACACAGTATATCAGCATTTCTATATAGCAAATTAAAGAGCAGTTATGACAACAAACAGAAATGTATAAATATGCAATCCATACGCACAGCAGCAAACATATATCTTACATACTAAACAGGTCATTAGCATCATATCAGCATAAGCAAATAATTGTTCATATGTCATCTTAATAAGTAAACATGAAGGCGCAAGCAGATAAATCACAAAGTATAACTTACATACATATCAGCACAAGTAATCAGGTGACAATTATAATTTAAATAAATAAGCACAGCAGACACATAATAGAAAAATATGACATCAGTGAAAAAGCATTGCAGCCAAGCGATGCATAATATATACAAATAACAACCCTGTTCATTAATAAAACATTGACAAAAATCAGCAAATGTACGCAAGCACGTCGCTTCACAAGTAAATTCATAGAACATGAAATTAGCACAAAGTACGAATCACGTAATCGCGAGCAGCAAATTACGTCTAAAGTACGTAACTAAGTGGAAATATGTTACCTGAAAAAAATAAACTCAATTAATAGTTACCTTTTTAGTTTATTAGTTTCTTCTTGGAAATTACATTCTCTCTGAAATTTTCTCGATAGCAAGTCCTCTTAACGTCGGAGACACACAGAATTTACCTGAAGTTCTTAAATATTTTATACAACCATAACCTGAAAAATACTGAACGTTAATAACATAATTCATCAAGTCACTATAGCTTTATACTGAATTTAGTCGGAGAAATTAGACTGTGTATTTGTTTACGGCTGTCAGTGCATTCGCACTGAGCGCTCGATCAGCTGTAGGCGCGTGACGTAGGAAGCAATTGTTTGCGGTCAACGACTTCCTTGTGCGGCGCGCAGACTTAACTGTTGCTTTGAGTATATGCCGCCGCCAAAACACTGCGCGGTATCCTTGTATTCTCTGCATGTTTACGTAAACTGTTGGTTTCTCGAAAGTATGTCATTCCACAAAAATTTTAATGTTTGATATATGATGTATTCCCTTAGAGCGTCGTGATTTAAGAGTTTCTACTTCAACAGTGTTATCATGAATAATTTTGCGAATTCTATATGGACCGTTATAAAGCAGAAAAAATTTGCGACACAAGCCTTTTTCTTTGTGAGACAAACGATGAGACTTAATTAACACCTTTTGGCCAACTGAAAAAGTTTTTAAGCGACCAGGACGCTTAGCTGATTTCTCTCTTCTAGCAGCCGCAGATGCAATATTTTGTAGAGCCAGGTTGGCAACTTCAGAATGCCGCAGTTTCCGTGAAGGCGGAAAAGGAACGATATCAGATATGCGATTTGTCGGTGCTTTGTTTTTTCAATATCAGTATTGGCGGTAAAGAAGTTGAGTCATTAGGAAGTTCATTCAGAATGTTTTGAAAAATATGAAGATACTGATCCCACGTTCTGTGGTTCTGATGACAATAAAGACGACACAATTTATTGATTTCCTTCATCCATCTCTCTGAAGCGTTAGATTGAGGGTGAAAAAGTGAAATGAAAATTGGTTTAATTTTACGACGCCGTAGAGTACGAAGCCAAATTTTAGAACGAAACTGTGATCCATTATCTGATATAACCTTACCAACATGACCAACTTCTTTAAGAAAATGGTTAATGAAAGCATTAGATACCGAACGAGCTGTTGCTTTGCGTAAAGGTGTAAAACACACATATTTTGATGTCAATTCCACTGCTACGAAAATGTACGCAAAACCATTAGCAGAACGAACTACTGGACCGAACAAATCGACTGCAGCCATGTCCTTTAATTTCGCTGGAATGATAGGAAACAACGGTGCTCTGTGAGAAATATTTGGCGGCTTAGTCTTTTGACATAATTTGCATTTGGCAAGAACAAATCGAATGCGTTTTTCCATATTACTGAAGTATCAATTTTCTCGTAATTTATGAAAGCATTTTCTGGGACCAAAGTGTGCATAACTGAAATGTGTGTACCAAATTAATTTATTGACCCACTCATCCGGAATACAAACTAACCAAACAGAGTTGTCGACCGATTTTCGTTCAAAAAGAATGTCATTGCGAACTAAATAATGCTGTCTAATCGCTACGCTTTCCTTTCTCCTCCACTTCTCCTTAATGTCCTTCCAGATTGGATCTTTATTTTGCTCCTTAGCGATGTCCTGGAGCGAAGACGAAATAAAGTTCTCAAACGCAACACCTTGTATATACATCAAACAATAATTATTTTCCTTGCAGTCCTCTTCAGCACTTTGTTTCAAACCCATAGGTGCACGTGATAAAGCATCAGCAATAATATTTGAAGAACCCTGTATGTAAACAATACTAAAATCAAATTCCTGTAGGTACAACGCCCATCATGACAATCTGCCATGAGTTAATTTTGTCGACATCAGAAATTCCAGAGCTCGATGATCGGTGTAAACCTTAGTATGTCTGCCATACAAAAATATGCGAAATTTTGTGAAAGCCCATACAACAGCCAAAGCTTCAAGTTCCGTAATCGAATAATTCTTTTCTGATTTAGAGAGAACACGACTTCCAAATGCAATAGTCTTCTGTACTACAACGCCGTTTTCTTCTATCTCTTGAAATAAATGTGCACCTAGGCCTTTGTATGATGAGTCCGTCGCCAAACAAAAATCTTTAGATAAATCCGGATGTGAAAGAAGTGGAGCAGCAACTAAAGCATCACGAAGTTGTTCAAATTCTGACTGAGCTTCCTCATCCCAACACCAATTAGAATTCTTTCCGGATAGTTCACATAAACGAGGTGTGGCCAAATCGTCCAATTTAACAAAGCGTCTAAGAAAATTACAGACACCGAGGAAACTACGAACCTCACGTTTTGTGGTAGGAACAGCATAATTACGAATAGCGTCTAATTTTTCTGGATCAGGAAGAATACCTTCTGTAGAAATAATGTGACCAAGAAATTTCACCTGTGAACGTCCAAATTCAGATTTTTCCAAGTTCACTGTAATGCCAACTCTTGCAAAAATACGTAATAATGAATCCAAAATTTTGTTGTGCTCACTCCAAAACGTTTAGCAATAAGAATATCGTCAACATATGAAGTAATATTGTCACGAAGATAAACAGGTAAAATTTCGTTTAAGCTACGAATGAATGCTGCTGAAGGTACAGTAAGTCCAAACGGTAATTTCCGAAATCACTTTTGGGTAAATAGTCATATCCGGTTATTGTTTACTTACTCTCTAGATAGATTGATAGTAGAAGAGTTGTTTTGACAAATGCAAAGAATAGTAAAAGAGTAGGCAGCGGTGCAGAAAAGTAAAAGGGAAATAGCACCACTACAGCTCGGGGCCCTAAGCGCGCTACGGCACATATTCACTTAGTGTAGTGAATCCCCTGAGGACTATAATAGCCGCACATAATTTCTAGTTTGTGACTTAATGGCAACTTTGGCGGAAGCGCGTACTTAAATTGATCTATCCATGAACATGGATGTATGTCATTCTTAGAATTGCGAAAGATCTTAAATTTCCGAACAGTCAAGAAGTGTTTATAGTCAAAGTTTTCACCTCGTGGCGACAAAGACCTACCGCGTCTGTCCCTGTCCCAATGTCGATTATTGTCAACTTCGCGCGCCTGGCGCTCCCTTGTTGCTTCTCGTAAATGAAATAAATTACTTTCTTCAAACCCCTCTGCTATCTGTGATTCTAAATTTCTTCTACTGTCTTTTCCTACAATTTCGCCTTCAATTTGTTTAACTTGCTTTCGTAATGCCTCAACTTCCCTATTAACGCGTTCATTAAATTTTCCCTGATTTTCAACATGTTTATTTATGTTCTGATACTCTTCGGTTTCTGCAAATGGCAATGGTGCTGTATCATCTGAATCCCTGTCCCCATTTAAACTAAGACTTGTCAATTTGTCTGAAATCTCCTCAACTCTTTCCGATAAGTCACCTATTTGTTCTTTCTGTTTATTTACGTCTTCCGTAAGTGTCGCGACTCGGGTTTCAGTATTAACACATTTGGTAGTTAACTGTTCATATTGTTGTGTTAGGTTATTTATTCTGTCATTTGGTACGGATTCCTCGATTCTCTCAAATATTTCTTCCTTATCGTGTGCGCGTTGTAAATTTAACTCTGAAAATTTCTGTACTATCACACGATCTCTTTCCTCCTGTTCTCTATCCTGTTCCTTTTGTCTGATTTCTACTGCAATTAATCTATTATTGTGAGCATTCAAAATCGGTTGTACTTCTTCTCTGATTTCTTTCTTTAATTCATCTTTCATATTTTTGAAACACGTCCCTATTCGTGAATCTAACCGTGTTTCCATTGTTTCCATCTCTGTTTTAATTTCAGATCTCAAAGTTCCCATCTCAGTTTTAAGTGTTCCTATATCAGTTTTAATTGTTCCTATTTCTGTTTTTAATTCAGATCCTAACTGTGATCCAAGTGGGTCTAACCGTGTTTCCATTGTTCCCCTATCTGTTTTTAATTCAGATCGCAACTGTGATCCCAGTGAGCTTAACCGTGTTTCCATTTGTGAGTCTAACCGAGATCCCAAATTTAATATTGCACTCATCAACTGCTCTATATTAAATGGTTCAAAATTCTTTTCACCCCTAACATTTCCCGCGAAACTAACTTCCTTCTGCATAGCCGTAAAGCTATCTGTGTTCGATACTATTCCAGAATCTTCTATCATTAATCTCGTATTCTGTGAATTTTCTGATTGAGAAAAATTTTGAAATGGTTCCGGACTATTTTCCCGACTTATTACATTGTTTTCCACTTCATTATTCATCACACTATTCTCCTGTGTTGGCGAGTTCGCCATGTCAACAATTTCGTCATTCTGACTATCCATCATTTTTGCCTTTTTCATTGATCGCGTAATCATTTACAAAACATACAAAACTCGTCACTGTACGAAAATTACACACAATGACACTTTATCTCCAACAATACCATTCACACGAAATGTTTCCCTCAAACACGATTAACGAACAATTGAAATAATTGCACTAAATTGTCAAACGCGTATACAAGACAACAAATCAAATTCTGAGAAAAAATACGATTAGAAGAATGACAATTACCAAATCTACACATGCAAAATAGATTACAATTACTAAACTACAAATTACTACAACAACACTACTGTCTACTATTTTTACAATCAGAAGAATTCCAAGGGACGATCCGAAGAAGCGGTCGCCACGTGCATGGGGGCTTAATTGAATAAATGAAAACAATTTTTTTTTTTTTTAGTAGCTGTATGTCCGATTACGCTGTGTCTCGTAAACGGTTGGCCCTGACTAGTATTATTACGCAATCTGACTGCATAGAACAACAACAAAGAATGAAATGAAAATTTTCGTTAACACAATTAATTAATTAAGTCCCCAGCAACTGTTAAACCTACGAAACCAAAGCACAAGTATAACTGTTCTGTGTGCGAAAGTATGACTCAACGTACACATCTGGCACGGTTCTTCTTCAACAAGACAAGAAATTTTAAATGCCATTTATACTGAAATAATTAAAAAAAGTAGAAATACTATAATTGCGCAAGAAAACCGGAATTACACTCTAACACAAGAACACACGCCAGATGCTTTGTTGACTGAACCTGTAATGACGCATTATTCTGGACACTGAAATAATGAGAGAGAAAAGAAATTTTTTTTTTTTACCTTCGTTTACATTGATGAAAAGCACTCTAAACATTACAATATCTCCACACCGACTCGCTACTACCACATGTCAACAAGAACTGACTACTGCCACATCTCGACAAGCACTCTTCACTACGACATCTCAGCAAGCACTGACTACTACGAGCTCTCAACAAGCACTGCCCTCCGCTACTTCTCAATAATCACTGCCAGTGGAGGAGGCGAACAAAACTCTCTGGCGCTGTGGCTCAGTGTAGCCACCTTTCAAAGTGTATTGTATCGTTAAGTTAAATACTGAAGCCACTGAAGGTATTATTTAAAGTCAGACGTCTGGTAATCTCTGAACTCCTTCCACATCCGATTTCTAGAACTAAATTTCAGTACTGGAACCGCCATATGCTACATCATAACGAGTCGATCGAGAACAGAATCCACTAAGTCCTCTAAGTGCTACATTTTCTCATCTTCTATTATCCTTTGCCGTTGTGTGTCTTCGCTAGCGTCCGGCAGTGACGTGTGATACAGCTTCGTGGACTAGTTTCAATACGTCTGGCAGCTTATTTGCCTTGTTGTTTATCGCGACAAATACGTTAATTTGGCTTCAGGTCACTTCTTTTGGGTTCATACTGCAACAGTAAAAATGCAGCATTTGTATGGTGTACTCGATGCTGTGAAAACTGCTTTCGACGTTTCGACGATGCTTAACACTCTCTCTCGTGTGTGACTACATCTGTGGCGTAGAACAACGGACATCATCCAAAGTGTTTTATTTTTCATTTTTCCCTAAAATTTGATTTCTTATGTTTTCTTAATTGAATCATTCTTTATCGACAATTTTTTATAAACTATTGTTAATTAGTAATTTACGTTTTCAAAGAAATCTGGAATTTTTCGTGTAATATATAATTAGAAACGAGAAGAGGTGCATTTTTCATTAAACATAGTGATTAGATATATGTGGATTAGCGTATGTTGGGTGAAATTTGCATTTAAAAGATGTAGGTATTCTAAAGTGAACGAAGAAAAAGAAAAACTGTTGTGAGTTTTGGACCATCGATCCATGGTTTGCAGCGATTTACCATCCTACAACGCTCCCGATTTAGCTATACACGCCATCACAAACTTGTAACTGTAGTAAATCAAGTTACTGGAAAAACTTAAAAGCTGATCTTCCTCTGTAAATGTGTGAAACACATTAAGAACAATCTGTTCCACGCCAGTTTCTAACGGTGTTCAAAGTGCGTGTTATACTTCGGAGCAGGAATTAGTGAAATCCTTTTTTTCACACTACGTATTAACAGCACGAGAGTCAGAGTACAACAGTATAGAAACTCCGACTGCACACGATATTTTAAATAAAAACCACATAGCTAAAGGCTGATTAAGGAAAACGCTGATCGCTGCTAATACATTAGAATATCTTAAAGTTTCATTTACCGTAATATAGAAATAAGATATCTAATACATAAGTGGGACCTACTTCCAAGAGCGTAACAAAACCAGTGTAGTGTGCTACATCTGCTGACAAATCATCGCGTTTGTGTTTGTATACATGAAGTTTATTCCTACGATGAACGAATAGGCGGAGAGAAAGCCTAACTGTTAGCTTTCTCCAGGAGAGCGCTACGCTGGGTAAATCCGAACTCTACATACATTATTTTGGGGTTGTTGAGAGACAGAATTTGTGTACCCCGTCTGTCTGCATCTAGGGTTATCTCATGGTCAAATATGAGAACGCTTTCTAAATGTTTACGAATCGTATATCTGAGGTGGGTGGTGAAAATCACTGGGGTATACACCGTGTCGGGTGTGGGAAACGGCCTAAAAAACTCATCCTGTTTGCTGACATACCAGCCCTTGTCGTTAATACCGATGACGGCTGGGGTCCAGGGTCGACGAGCCTTCCCCTGTCCAGAAAGTGAGCGATTCAACACGCTCGGCTGTCCGGACGTGTTGGATGCTGTTCAGGGATACTTTTTGAGTATTTTGATTTAAAGATCTCATGGTCTTCGGTGACTCGTTACGGATTAACTGCGTTCATTTGATTTCTTATTCCCCTTACCTTTGTCTATGTAGTGTATTGTAGCTAATAAATCAACATTAGCTTCTACACTGGTGAACAAAATTAAAGCAACAAACGGAAATTTTGCAAGGTTGCATTTATTTTGCCACAAAACAGTATGAACAGGCAATAGTAACGTAAAAGCAATGAACAGAACACAGAACGTAAAGGACTGCGACATGCATAACAGTTTGAAACGTCCCCTTAGAAAAATTTATAAATGACAGTGCTGGAAAACCTCTACGTAATTTGATTTTCAAACAGCTGAGCAAAACTCAACCTACTCACAGTTTTCTCTTTACTTATTCTGATCGACACTAAACTGACATACAATATTTTTTTAGCGCAACGCAATCTGACTTTCAATAATCCCTACAAAAGAATGGCCCTGACTAACAATAACCTATACCTTTCATGAATCAGTTACAAAAATCTTCGTTACTCGTATGCAATACAGCGAGCGCCAATACTGCCAGCTAAATAAAAGATTCTAACTACTGAAGGCACTAACTACTGATGGGCATAGTTAGCAAATGAAAGATTTTGATGGAGAACAAACAATGTATTTATCTTAATAGTGTTCAAAAGTCATAATATATCAGTTCATGACATCCAATTTTACAAATTTCCTTTTTCTGACGGACACACGTCTAGATCGTCCGCTCTCGAAACTCTCCCATCTCTCCCCCCACATCCACCACTGCTGGCGGCTCACCTCCAACTGCGCAACGCTACGCGCTGTTCACATTCAACTGTCCAACACTACACAAGCGAATATTCCAACAATGCCACCCAGTCACACACTGCACACAGCACAGTCAGTGATTTTCATACAGAGCGCTACGTGGCGTTACCAACATAAAAGCCTAAACAGCCTACTTACAAGTTCTTCGATTTTTTTCCGACTTTGCGAAGACATTCCGTCAACTGGTTAATGTGTTCAGCATGGGGTGTGATTACGTCTGGCACCAGTATAGGACTGACAACGACGGGAAATGCTGCAAATGATGTCATCAATCTCATGTTGAGGCAAAAACTCCCATTCGTCCTGCAGAGCTGCTCGTAAGTCTTGGAGAGTGGTTGGTGAATGCTGACGTGATGCAGCCTGTCTACATAGTATCAGCTATACATACTCTATGGGATCAAAATCAGGAGACCGAGCAGGCCACGCCATGCGTACAATATCTTATGTTTCCAAGAAAACATCAACCATCCCTGCTCTATGAAGTCGAGCATTATCGCCCATCAACACGATGTCTGGGCCCACAGTACTTCGCAACAACCGCATATGAGGTACCAAGATCTCGTCACGATATGTGATGCCAGTTAAACCTTGACTATTCACCCGTATAATTATGTGAAGAAGTGTTTGTTAGGTTAACAAAATCCCTGCCCACACCATAAGGGGTCGTCCTCGATATCGTCGCTTTCCACAATGTTCAGATCCCGATATCGGGTTCCACGTTCCCTCCAGAGTTCCATGTTACCTCCTAATTCGTCGAGAATCACTCCAGACCAAATAGGGAGGCATCTATGAGAAGAACATTGGCCCACTGTTCGACGGCCCTAGTGGCATGTTGACGACTCCACTCTAGACGTTCTCTTTCGTGAAGACGTCAGAGGTACACATACAGCACGTCTCCGGCAATAAAGGCTACATTGGAGAAGCCTTCTGTACACCGTTTGTCGTGCAATACTAAACAGTACTGTTGTGCCCTTACAGCCAAATAAGGGCCCTCTCTTCCTGGTGTCACGCTTGGACGGTCCTGTATTGGTCTTCGGGATGGTGTTCCGGTCTCTATAAACTGTCGCCACGTCCGAGAAATAACAGAACAATGCACATTAAGCCACTGGGTCACATCAGTTTGCGACTGTCCTGCTTCCAGTCTTCCTTCGGCCCTCCACCGCAGAGAGTCTGGTATGCTTCTGTGCCATACTGCACCGTCTGTGACTGTTTACACAACGACTGCGGATGTGTGACTACCCAGCAAACACTAGCCCATTTGATGGTGCTCTGACAACATCGTTGGGGTGGTTGTCCGTCGACTGGGTTGCCACTTTCCGTGCAAAAGACGATCGTACAGACAGTGTGTATAATTATATTGTGAATTAGACACGGTACTGGTAGATAGCGGTCTGATGATTCAATTTTGGAGACCAGTTTACATACATACTCCGCAAGCCCCGTATGGTGCGTGGCGCAGGCTACCATGTACCAATGCCAGTCATTTCCTTTCCTGTTCCACTCGCAAACAGAACGAGGGAAATACGTCCGTACGAATTCTAATCTGTCTAATCTTATCTTGATGGTCCTTACGCGATATGTTCGTTGGCGACAGTAGAATCACTCTGCAGTCAGCCTCAGACGCCGTTTCCCTAAATTTTCTCAACAGTGCTCCTCGAAAAGCACATCGCCTTTCCTTCAGCGATTCCCATTTGAGTGCTCGAAGAATCTCCGTAATTCTTGCGTGTTGCTGGAACCTACCGGTAACAAATCAAGCAGTCCGCCTCTGAAACGCTTCGATGTCTTTCTTTCATCCGACCTAGTGCAGATCCCAAACACTCTAACAGTTCTCAACAATGGGTCACAGTAGCGTCCTATATGCGGCCCCCTTTACAGAAGACCCATACTTCCCGAAAATTCTCCCGCTGAACCGAAGTCGACCATTCGCCTTTCCTGATACAGTCCCTACATGATCGTTCTATTTCGTCATGCTTTGCAACGTTACACCTAGATATTTAAACGACGTGACTGTGTCAAGCAGCACACTCGTAATGTTGTAATCGAACATTATGGGTTTCTTTTTCCTACTCTTCTGCATTAACTTATATTTTTCTACATTAGAGCTAGCTACCATTTATCACACCAACTAAAACTTTTATCTAACTCATCCTTCCCAGTCACTCAACGACGACACCTTCCCATACACCACATCATCATCAACAAACAGGAGCAGACTGTTGCTTACCCTGCCTGCCCGATCCTTTATGTAGGTAGAAAATAACAGCTGTCCTACCAATCTTTCCTGGGGTATTTCTGAGGATACCCTTCTCTCTCTCTGATGAACAGTTGCCGTCGAGGACAACATATAGGATTCTGTTACTTAAGAAGTCTTAGAGCCAGTCAAGTTCTTGGGAGCCTGTTCCATATGCTTGTATCTTCGTTAACATTCGGCATTGCTGCACTGTGTCAAATGTTTTATGGAAAGCTAGGAATATCAAATCCACCTGTTGCCCTTCATCAATCATCCGCAGGATCTAAAGGGAGAAAACGGCAAGCTGAGTTTCGAACGAATGATGCTTTCTCAAACCACGCAGATCTATGGACAAAAACTTTCCCTCTCAAGGAATTTTATTGTAACTGAGAATATGTTAAAGTATTCTGCAGGAAACCGATGTGAAAGATACTGGTTTGTAATTTTGCATGTTCCTTCTTTCACCCTTCTTATACACAGGAGCCACCTGCGCTTTTTTTCCAGACGCTGGATGTGAGATTCGTGATAAAGGCAAGCTAAGCAATGGGTCAGTGCAGTAGAGTACTCTTTGTAAAACCGAACTGGGATTCCACTAGGGTAATAGGATAGTAACAGTAGTAGGGCAACAAGGGCATGGATGCAGGTTGCATCGTGCCAAATTTATTAAAGATGGCGGATCCAAGATGGCGGTGATGGATGTGGCAACGTCGCAATGATGTCATGCTGGAAAGTTCAAATTTTTGTGGAAAAGTAGGTCACTTGGTCTACCTCCACTAAGCTAAGAAAGTGGCGGGAAAATAGGTCACTTGGGATACCACCAGTAACCTAAGTCATCCGACCACCAACTATTCCTTGGAAGTTTTGGAAAAAGGACTCAGCCTTGCTGGGCTGCTGGATATGACAAAGTATGTATTTATTTTGCATGCAGTGTTCATTCAAACCAATTGAGTTGTCACAGACAGTAGCTCCATCCAGTGTGTTCATGGTGAGGTCCAGACTCCAACTGCCACCCGAGGGCACTGTCATCTGATTGTGATCTATGGAAAAATAGTGGGAAGAGGACTCAGTCTGTGTCCAGCTGCTGGAGAGAGGAAGGGGTGTACTTTTACTTATTTTTTCAGTTTGAAGTTGTAACAGTTATTTAGGGATGGATTTCACATAGTATATTCATTACACTGGCATCCTTGTGGAAACAGTAAATAGCCTACAGACCTGCAAACTACTGGTAAATCACCGAAATAATGCAGTTCACGGATGTACAGATACACAAAACTCTCGTAAATTGTATAATGCTCTGCAAACACGCTTGATAATTGTAACTGTCGAAATAATTCAATAGACAGCCGGCAGACCTGCAAACTACTTGTAAATGATCGAAATAATGCAGTACACTGATGTACAGATACTCAAACAACTCGTGAACTGTCAAATAATTCATGTATAAAGCTCTGCAAACACGTTTGCTAATTGCAACTGTCGAAATAACGCATTGCACAGCCTACATATGTGTGTGAGTTTTTAAGGGGCCAAACTGCAGAGGTTATCGTTTCCTAGACTCACACAATACTTAAACTAACATAAAATAACCTATGCTAAGAACAACACACACACACACACCCATGCCCAAGGGAGGACTCGAACCTCTGACAGGAGGGGCCACGCCGTCAGTGATGTGGCGCCTCTAACTGCGCAGCCACTACATGCAGTGCACAGCCTAGAGACCTGTCCACAAAATAAAGTAACAGACACGTTCTCTGCATGTAAAATTGGCAAAATAATGCATGTATAACGCTCTGCAAACGCGCTCACAACGCTTAAACAGCCAAGAATAATGCCTTGCACAGTCACTGCACTTAAAAATGCTTTCTAACTGTTGTCAAGAAATTGGACCACAGTGTACCAGTGAACTGTTCCATACGGAGCCCCCAATGCAGCATGCTCAAACCAGTCCCACATGCGAGATAGGCTTGGGCGCGCATGAACTCACCACTGCTTACACAGAGCTGCTGGTCCAGCACCGAGCAAGAGATGTTTGCCTAGTGCCTCAAGATCACAATCACAGCTAGAAGGTTGTCAGTGGTATACTGATGTCCCATGTCTATGTAAATAACAGCCAAGTCTCCCTCTAGATGCACTATAGAAATCTTCTGCAATGCTTCCCAAAATATCACAGGATGCATTGTTCCTAGCTATCGTAATGGCACAGCCCGTCCCACATGTGACACACATCGAGCCGTGTGCACATGTTTACCTGCCCAGTGTGACTGACACATAGACTCGAGATGTATGTGTAGTGTGGGTGGAATTTTCAATGTTTTACATCTACTGGTCTGAAGATGTCCTAATGCAACAGTGGAGGATGAGGGACAGTGTCATGCCATAGATTGTTGGTCTGCTCCAATTTGTCTTTGAACACTTGAACAAAGAATACATCACCTTACTCTCAGAACTCTCTGTAGATATCTTGCCCCATCTTGTTCAGATACTTTGCCCCCATCTTGTTCGAAACATTCTGTAAATGTTCCTACGTCCCAGCACAAAGGATATCTTGTGATGAATGGAGCAGGCTGTTACTAAATTCACCCACCAAACTGCTGCTGCTGCTGGTGTAGGAGCACTGTAAGCATTTTTTTTTTTTCTGCAGATGAGACTTTCAGCAACAAAACTATTATGTACAGATCGCCATATTGCACTGACAGATAAACCCTGCAAAAGTGGTCTACAGATCATCTAATACGTAAATACACTTCCTCAATTACACTGCTCCGCCACTGACGTCGGAAGCTTGAATATTTCAGCGTGGAACCGATCTCCACAGTACCATATCGATGTAGTAACACACAATTCGTATCCTGCGCCATACAAAATCCCCACTTCTGCATCCAGCATATAGCTATCGACCACCCGACACTCGTAGATGTACAGATAAGTCCATATTGAATCTTCTCAAATTTCCATGCAGAACACATGCAAGCAGGAAGGCTGCGAAACAAATAATGAGTATTAGTTAGCTATTCAACCATATAGTGGTCGACATGGTTAGCTACATTCGGTTCAGACAGCTCCTGCCGTTAGCTGGAAACTGAAATTTTTCCATCACAGGCCACTGGTGCTGCACATTATGCCGACCCCGACAGAATCGCCCTAGGAAACCAGCTAGATATATATGTGATCGCTATACTCAATTGGACAACATTTGACAATGAGCGAAGTATGAGAAATACCCCTTTTTAACGGCTGTGTCTCTGGAAATAAAAATATCTGTTCCATTCTTATGACAAGACATGCTTTTCCAAGTAAAAAAAAATCTTCCATTCCCTTTGGTATCGCAGTATTCCATGTCAAACCCATACTTCCCTTTCGACTGGACATTGTCATTTTCCTTGCACATGTCAGAACACAGACATAGTTCATAAGCCTGATGCTCAAGAAGAACCTATCACACATCTGCTACTACTAAGTATAATTCTTTGACAATAACTCATTGCTGACGATACGCAACAATAATGAACGGAAATCAGCGATGGGTGGACATGTCTCATAAGTCTTTCCTGCGATTGGTACCACTGTGTATTAGAAAGTGATTCGTAATCGTCTTACAAACCGCCGGATGTTAAAAACACGATGGCAACGACCATGTTACTATCACAATTGGTCTTGGTTCTAGAGATGCTCACAAGTATCTCTAACAATATCAGTGTTAAAAACTATACAACCCTTAAAAATCGAGCTATGGGGTTACCTCCTAATGAAGTGGTTTCTCCAGAAAAATTCCACGACACTAAATATACACAGTGATCGCTGGAGTGTATATTATCAGACCAACAGTGCGGTTACTTGTCACCGGCGAGTGTAAGTTGGTAATAAAATACAAATGACTATGTCCAGTCGAAAGGAAAGCATGGCTTTGACGTGGAATACTGCGATAGAAAAGGGAATGGAAGATTTTTTTTTTACTTGGAAAAGTATGTCATGTCATAAGAATGGAATAGATATTCCTATCCACAACCGTCAGCAAGGGATATTTCTGACACTTCGCTCATTATCGAGTGTCATCAAATTGAGACTGTAATCGTAATATTTAATTGTGAGTATAGCGATCAAATCTATATCTATCCGGTTTCCTAGGCCGATTCTGTCCGGGGATGTGTGGCAAGTGGTGGCGGTGGCCTGTGGTTGGAATGATTCACATTTCCAACTAACAGTAGGAGCTGTCCGAATGGAAAGGCCTGTTGAGGTGCAGAAATGTAGCTAACCTAACCGTGTCGTCCTCTAGATGGCTGAATAGCGAATTAATATTCATTTTCTGTTGGGAAACCTTCGTGATTGTGTGTGCTCTCCAGGGAAATTTAAGAATATTCAATATGGTCGTGTGTTTGCGCTGGACCATTATTTCCTCCAATGTAAAATGGCCATTTGACTGCTTCTGCACATTTCCCGTCTTTATTTGGTTGAGAGAATTGTGGTGTGTGTTGTATGCATCTAGCAGGTGAAAGACGGGTGGAAGGCACATTCGATGGTTCTGTAGACATGACAAACATCATACTTGATTGTGTAAATTATAAGGATGATTTGGAATCCGTTATATCACCGACATCGGTATTCGCGAGTGGAAATACCAGTTTCCTCTATTTTTTTTTCGAGTTTTCACGTCAAGGACATTGCACACGAGACTATCTTTTAGTTACGCAATGGTTTAACAGAACGTTAAACCTCTCTAAGGTTTTAGGTTTCTAGAGAAATAAATTCTAGTGTATATCTTCGGAATTATAATGTGCGAGTGATGGGTAGCATACCACTATGTTCTTGATATCGAGAAGTTTCGCGAAAATGGTATGATATTCTGGAAAACCATGTGAAAATACATGTGTTCTTGGAATCCCAGATTATGGACATGGGTGTACAAACCAAGCAAGCAGGTAGGGGCCAGAAACAATAACACCTTTGTGCCAAGGGGAACCGACCCAGCCTTTGAACAACAGTTTGGAGAGTGACCTTGGTCTGCTGAGGGTGCTCTGGTCAGGTGTTGGGCCAGTGTGTGTGCAGAGCGGATAACTTGTGACCGTCGGCTGCAGTGGATTATAGCCAAACCTCACGAGATATATCTAGTGCTGCAAGGAGTATATATGATGCAGGTGCTTATGATGTTAGTCTTCACAGTACATGGTCGATAGGTATATGCAGGTTGCAGAAGTGAGGATTTTGTATGGCACAGGATACGAATTGTGTGTTACTACATCAATATGGTATGCGGAGATCGGTTTAACGCTGAAATATTCAAGCTTCCGTCGTCGGTGGCAGAGCAGTGTAATTGAGGAAGCGTCTTTACGTATTTGACGATCTGTAGACCAGGTTTGCAGGGTTTAACTGTCAGTACAATATGGCGATCTGTACAAAATAGTTTTCTTGCTGAAAGTCTCATCTGCAGAAAAAAAGTGCTTACAGTGCTCCCACACCACCACCACCAGCAGCAGCAGCAGCAGAAGTTTGGTGGGTAAATTTAGTAAGAGCCAATGAGATTGCTCCATTCATCACAAGATATCCTTTGTACTGGGACGTAGGAGCGTTTACAGACTGTTTCGAACCAGATGGGGGCAAAGTATCTGAACGAGATGGGGCGTGGTATCTACAGAAGGTTCTGAGAGTAAGGTGATGTATTCTTTGTTCAAGTATTCAAAGAAAGTTGAAGCAGACCATTCATCTCTGGTGTGATGCTGTGAGTGTTTGTGCAGGGCATTATTTTCGGCTTTTTAAGCGTTGTGAGTGTGTTTGCAGAGCATTATAGATGCATTATTTTGCCAATTTTACATGTTCGAATGTATCTGTCGCATTATTTTGTGAACAGGTGTGTAGGCTGTGCTATGCATTATTTTGACAGTTTACAATTAGCGAGCATGTTTGCAGAACCTTTTACATACGTAATTTTGACAGTTTACGAGTATTTTGCGCATCTCTACATCAGTGTACTGCATTATGTCGGTGAGTTACGTGTAGTTTGCAGGTCTTTAGGCTATTTACTGTGATCCCAAGCACGCCAGGGCAAGCGTTTGTATCACTGTAATAAATATACTATTTGAAATCCATCCGTAAATAAACTGTTCCAACTTTCCACCGAAAAAATAAATAAAGTACACTTCTTCCTGTCTCCAGCAGCTGGGCACAGACTGAGTCGTTTTCCTGCTATTTTTCCCTAGATCACCATCAGATGACGTTGCCCTCTGGTAGCAGCATGGTGTACTAGGTCACTTAGAGTCCAGACTTCATAGTGAACACACTCGATGGAGCTACTGCCTGTGACTACTCAAATTGTTTAAATGAACACTGCATGCAAAATAAAGACTTACAACCATTGTTTCCAGCAGCCCAGCACATGGCGAGTCCTTTTTGCCACCAGTTTCAATGAAAAGGTGGTTGTCAGACGACTTAGGTTAGTGGAGGTAGCCCAAGTGACCTATTTTCCCACCAAAATTTCAACTTTCCGTCATGACGTCATTACGACATTGCCTCATCTATCGCCGCCATCTTGGATCTTGAGTGAAGCAATCTATAGCTGGAAATGCGAAATAAAGTTTCTACAGTATCTTGCCCTTTTTGCACATTCGTTGGGCAAAATGAAACACCAGTGCTCTATACTTTACAGCACATTTATTGATAAAACGCAGAGTAAAATCAAATACTGTAAAATGAATCCGTGGCTTCACTACTGTAGAGTAAATGCTCAGTCTGACGACCACCAACTTCGTTAAACACTGTGCAGAGACGAGCCACGTTGTGGGTCATTCTCTGTAATATTCCGTGCTCTCCTCTGATTGCATCAGACGCTCTAAGAAGCAAGCAGTAACCAGAGGTACTGTTCCTAATGGTGTTGAGTACGTAAGAGGCTTCGCATAACTTCAGAGGGAAACGCCTAGAGAATTAATATCAGAGGAGAGTGTATGCCAAGGGACTGTGCGATCTTCCAATTATTCTGTGCCTGAAGTTCTCTGTTGTTCCCGACGATCAAAGTGCGCTGGAGCACCGTTGTCCTGAAACCAACCACAAACTAGTTCGCAGTTGCAAGAGAACATCCTCCAGACGTTCAGGCAAGCTATTCTACAGAAAGTTCAAAAACCACGATTCATTCAAACGACCTGGCAAGATCTGCGATCCAAAGAGGTCATCTCCTCGAATTCCAGTCCGAATCCTTACTGAGTATATCACCTGGTAAATTATGTTACGGATAGTGCGTGGATTTTCAACAGCAAATTGTTGGATTTTGCGGGTGTTAAAAATGGTTTCCTTCGTAAAAGTTTTCTCAACAGTGTAGAGCACTAGGCCAGAAAAACCGAGAACAGCAGCGCACAGACGAAGCAATTACTGTGAGAATTGTTACCGTGATTCAAAATCAGGCTGTTCCATAGTTTGAACTGGTTCTACAGCTCCATCTGCTACCGCGAAAGTTACTCGGTGATGTCTTAACAGATGTCCTATCATCCTGTCCCTTCTTCTTCTTAGTGTTTTCCATATATTCCCTCTCTCAGCGATTCTGCAGAGAACCTCCTCATTCCTTATCTTGTCACTCCACTTAACTTTTAACATTCTTCTGTGCCACCACTTCTCAAATGCTTCGATTCTATTCTTTTCCGATTTTCCTACAGTCCATGTTTCATTACCATACAAGGCTGTGCTGCAAATGCACATTCTTAGGAATTTCTTCCTCAAATTAAGGCCTATGTGTGATACTAGTAGGCTTCTCTTGGGCCATATTGCCCTTTTTGCCAGTGCTGGCCTGCTTTTTATGTCCTCTTTACTCCGTCCGATGTGGGTTATTTTGCTGTCTAGGTAGCAGAAATCGTTAATTTCATCTACTTCGTGATCACCGATCCTGATCTTTCTTGCTGTTCTCTCCTATTTCTCATTACTTTCGTCTTTCTTCGATTTAATCTCACTCCATATTCTGTACTCATTAGATCATGCCATTTAACAGGTCCTGCAATTCTTCTTCACTATAAGTGAGAATGGCAATGCCATCAGAGAATCTTATCATTCACATCCTTTCACCTTGAATTTTAATTCCACTCTTGAACCTTTATTTTAATTCCGTCATTGCTTTTTCGATATACAGATTGAACAGCAGGGGCGAAACACTACATCCTTGTCTAACAACCTTTTTAATCCGAGCCCTTCGTTCTCGATCTTCCACTCTTATTTTTTCCTCATGGTACTTGTTCATATTACATATTATCCTTCTCTCCCTATAGTTTACTCCTATTTTTCTCACAATTTCGAACACCTTGCACTATTTTACACTGCCAACGCTTTTTCCAGATCGACAAATCCTAAGGACGTGTCATGATTTTTCTTTAGTCTTGCTTCCATTATCAACCGTGACGACAGAACTGCCTCTCTCGTTCCTGTATCTTTCCTAAAGCCAAACTGATCGTCATCAAACACATCCCCAGTTTTCTTTTCCATTATTATATATATTATCCTAGTCAGCAACTTGGATGCATTTGCTGTTAAGTTGATTGCACGATAGTTACCACACTTACCGGGTCTTCCAATCTTCGGAATTGTGTGGATGATGATTTTCCGAAAGTCAGATGGTATTTCGTCAGACTGATACCTTCTGCGGGCCACATACTCGTTTTGTTGGCACGTCCGCCAATGACTTCATAAATTCTGTTGGAATTTTGTCCACCTCTTTTGCCTTATTTGATCTTAAGTTCTCCAAGACTCTCTAATTCTAGTACTGGACTCCCTCTTCTGTATCGACTCCTGTTTCATCTTCTATCACATCTGGCAAATTTTCCCCCGCATTGAGGCGTTCAGTGTACTCTTTCCACTTACCCGCTCTCTTCTCTGCATTTAACAGTGGAATTCCCATTGGACTCCTAATGTTACCACCCTTGCTAGTAATTGCACCGAAGGTTGCTTTAACTTTTCTACATGCTGAGTCAGTCCTTCTGACAATCATATCTGCTTCAATTTCTTCAAGTCCTCATGCAGCCTTTTCGCCTTAGCTCCCTTGCACTTCCTGTTTATTTCACTCCTAAGCGATTCGTATTCCTGTATTCCTGAATTTCCCAGAACATTTTTGTAGTTCCTTCTTTCGTCTCTCAACTAAAGTTTTCCTCTGTTACCCATCGTTTCTTTGCAGTTACCTTCTTTACACCTATATTTTTGTTTCTAGTTTCTGTGATTGCCGTTTTTAGAGATGTCCATTCCTATTCAACCGAACTGCCCACTGAGGTGTTCCTTATCGCAGTATGTACAGCCTCAGGGAAGTTCAAGCGTATCTCTTCATTCCTTAGTATTTCAGTACCCATCTCTTTGCACACTGATTCTTCCTGACCAAACCCCTGACGACTCATCATCACTATTAAATTGTGATCTGTGTCAATATCTGCACCAGTGCACAAACCTGTATCTGATTTAGGAACCTGTGGTTGACTGTGATGTGATATAAGTGAACTTCTTCATTATCTCTCTGTCTTTTCCAAGTACAGCTCCTAGTCTTGTGATTCCTGAACAGCGTATTCGCTATTACTAGCAGAAATTTATTGCTGTTCAATTAGTCTTACTTCTGTCTTATTACTAACACCAAGCCCGTATTCTCCCATAAACCTTTCTTCTACTCCTTTCCCTACTCCTTCTCGTACAACTAAACTACAGCACGTAAAGCACAATAAGCAGACAACTGTAGACTGACTCATGTTGACTAGCTGTACGTTTACAGCACGCCGCCAGTATATGGAAGGGGTGAACTGAAGGACGGCAAGCAATAACTTACCTTACGTAGGCTGAGGAAGACTAATGTAACTGTGCGTTACCGTCTTACATTCGACGCATTATCATAACTTCATTGTGTGGATGGGTGGCTATCAAAGTGACGCGAGGTCAGAGACCTCCTACCACCGCAGAAAATTTTGAAAACGTTACTCTGCAACTCTCTGTATACAGCTAGGTCTATTGAGGCTTCCATGGACGCCACCACACTTGCATAGCACATAATACAAGCTGTGCCGCTCATAATGCACGTCCGGAATGTCTCAGGATTCCTCTCAGAGTGAGCTCTTGCCTCGCAGTTTCTAACTGGCGTTCCTAATGTCTCCAGATTCGAAATAATCCTACAGGTGACCGCCAAATCCCCAGTCACAAGCCAGGCATCTTTCTCTTAAAGTTAAACCCCTTTCTTTTTATTAATATTTGCACGAGACGTACGTCTTCCTTCACTAGGCAAGTGTTACATCATAAGGCGAAAAAAAGGGAACATAAAACAGAGTAAGAGGAGAAAATGGAGGTAAAAATACACTGACATGGAGACGTTCATGGGGGACAGTTAAAAAAGTCACCAGAAAGTTAAAAGACACAGTTTGCGATTCTTAAAACACAGAGAAGACACTGAATGCGCATGCACAGGTTAAAAGTTGGCCACAGTATTAAAAACACTCCGAAACAACACACTTAAAACCCACTTGGAGCACACACGACGAAGAATAAAACTACCAGGTGGGACCTGCCGAGGGAAAGGTCAGAGAGGATGGAAAAGGAGGGGAGAGCATGGGGCAGCTGGGGAAGCGGCGGGATGAAGAGAGGAGGGGCAACTGTGGGTTCACGAAGAGGCAAGAGACACGTGGGGTGGGAGAGGAAAAGGGAAGACAGGGCAGGAGGGAGCGCAGAGACACTGAAAGGAGGCACAAGAGATGAAGGGGGAGTAGGAGGGGGAAGCCGCTCAGGAGGAGGGAGGGGGAGGAGAGGGAGCCCTGAGGAGGAGGCAGGAAGAGGGGGTTAGAGTTGGTAGGAAGGGTAGATGTCAGGGCGAAGCTCATCATCCGGGAGGGGTAGGCGGTGGAAGTTGGGAAAGGAGATGGAGGGTGTGGAGATGGAGAGAGGGAGGGACACAATGGTAAAGGCAAGGCAACTGGTTGGGGGTGGAGAGGAAGGGAGACACCATGGGGTGAGGGGGATCAAGGTGGCGGACAATATATAGTGTGCGGATGTGTTCAAGGAAAAGGAGAAGGTGGGGGAAGGGGATGAGGTCGTAGAGGATACGCGTGGGGGACGGAAGGCGGATGCAGAAGGCGAGGCGGAGCACATGGCGTTCGAGGATTTGGAGGGCTTTATAGAACTGGGGAGGGGCGGAAATCCAAGCGATGCTGGCATAACAAAAGATGGGGCGGATCATGGATTTGTAGGTGTGAAGGCTGCTGAGCGAGAGGTAGGCGCTTAAATACCTGATGGAGTACATTGGTATTGGCCGCTGGAACTACGTGCTCCACCGTGGCGCCCTCACATTGTACGTGGGCCAGGAGCACGTGCGCAGCCATGGCTTACGGCGCGATGGCTGGAGAGACCCCCAGTGGTAATCGAGGTCCATGCAGTCTGGCGCGGATTCGAAACCGGCAGCGCTCGGTACCACAAGGGAGGTACAGTAAACTCTTCCTTGAAACACTCATGTACTCTGCGATACGCTGCATTATGCTACTGGTAGATGCCATTGTGCCGAGGGAAAAACCAAACTGCGTGCTGGACATGGCACCTAAGCATAGATGCAAAGTTGTGTTGATCCAATGTGACTTACAGAATGACGAGATCACGAAGGGAATGCCACGAAAATGTTCCCCCTACCATAAGGCTCACTCCTCCGGCCTCGACCCATCCCATGAACCAATGGCCTTCTGTCCAGGGGAGCATAAAACTTGATTCATCTGAAAGGGCCATCTGTGGCCACTCAGTGGACGTCCAGTTGCGGTTCTGATGTGAAAATTGCGCCATTCATCACCGATGAACAGCAGTTTACATGGGTGCTTGAACCAGACACCTTTCGTGGAGGCCCATACGTGACGACATTCGCTGAACGCTCATTAGAGACATTGTTGGTAGCCCCTTGGTTCATCTGCTCTGCCACCATGGTTCATGCCTGTCATCTGTGGTCTGTGGTGCACCACAGTTGCCTCATGCCCGGTTTTGGATACCATTATTTTGCAATGTATGGCGGCACACGAACAGTTTACAAAATTAGCGGCCCTTGGCCCAAAAGCGAATGATCATGCCCCTTGGGACGTCAGATAAGTCGCTCCGTTTCCGCATTACAACTGCACTGTTTTCCGCACCCACCCAACGCGCTTCATATACCTTCCACTGCCAGTGCTGCCACCTGCCGTCTCTGAGTGGTTATTGCATTGTTGATGCGGAACGTAGGTGGTGGTCACTGGACTGTGTATTAACAACTCGTGATTTTCCCGCCAGTGTCTGTCCACTGGTTACATGTATCCATTCTGTATGTGCCACCCCTCCCCCCGCCCCATCCCCAGTGCCATGTCGTTATTCATTATTCATCCCGCGACCTGGGCGGCAAGTCTGTCTAATCATGTGTGTGAGTATTTTTATTTCTTCTAACAGATATATAGAGGCTGCTTTTCATGCTAAGTATAATATTTTCGTGTAGTTCCCAGTTTTCCTCGCCGAAATATTATTGTCTCAAGCCGACCAAATAGTTATTAATGTTTTAAGTTCTTAGGACTGATGACAGATGGAAGGCTTTCTTGGAAGTCTTGCGTTACACTGACTCTGACTCGCGAAGTGATGTTTGCTTTGCTTACTTTCACTCTATTATCTTCTGTGGCGTTATGTTTTGGGGCTATTCTGTAAATATTATCAACACAGAAACGGGCTGTCGGAGCGATCTCTATTGTCAGTTTGCGAATGTTGGTCGTTGTTCATTGTGTATCTGAATACTGTCTCTGCCATTCCTGTACATATAATCCATTATGGCATTTGTTCTTGACAGTACTGACTCGTTCAGAATAACCCGCTAGATGTAACGCGAGAACACAATGCTGAACTAGGAACAAGTGTTCCGGAGCACACCATTTAGCAAACATTGTTGAGCATAGAGCTTCGAATCGGACGACCGTTGTGTGCTCCAACGATGACCCAACGACTTCGTCAGTTACGAATGTAGTGGACACGAGATCGTCGAGATTGGACCGTGTATCAATGGAAATGTGTCATCTGATCGTATGAATTCCTACAGGACAGATACCATTCGGTCGACGATCATGTCCGTATACGAGGTAATCCAGGCGACCGGCTGCTGAAAACATGCACTGCATCACGCTCACGTTCGTGTCGTGTTCACCAAATTCGGCCGATCTGAGCCAGATAGAGCACAACTATTACGCTGTCTTAAGTCAAAATGGTTCAAATGGCTCCAAGCACTATGGGACTTAACATCTGAGGTCATCAGTCCCCTAGACTTAGAACTACTTAAACCTAAATAACCTAAGGACATCACAGACATCCATGCCCGAGGCAGTATTCGAACCTGCGACCGTAGCAGCAGCCCCGTTCCGGACTGAAGTGCCTAGAACCGTTCGGCCACTGCGGCCGGCTGCCTGGAGTCAGATCTGCGCTCACATACTGCGCGTAGACACCTGATACTACTTACCTCCGGAAACCTACCAAACACTTGTCCAATCCATGACACGCAGAATCCGTACTGTGTTGCGGTCCCATGGTGGATCAACACGCTGTTAACTAAGCGGTCACAATGGATTGGCAGATCAGTGTACGAGTATTTGTGGTGGCCTGTCTTATCTGCCTCGCCGTTCATTTTTGGCCCCCTTCCCGGATGGAAGGTGAGAAAATTAGCTGCTTGGACGTCTGTGTATGAGGTGCTGTTTGTCAAATTTTGTCTGAACGATCTCTGGAAGAAACGCGGGGGCTGAATTAATTCATGGTATCTGTCCTGTAGAGATACATGCAGTTTTGTGCAGTCGGCTCTTAAAATCTTATATACAGCTTCTCGTCAAATACGGGGTACCCCAAACCTTTTGGATGGAATTCCAACAGGTGATAGTTGGCCCACAACCGTTGATATTGAACCAGGGAGCCAATGGTCGGAAGGAAATCCATATTATTGTGCTGTGGGCACGCCCAGTGTGCACTGCATAGCAACAACGTAATCCAAAGTAATTGTTCAAAGTGACGACCGCCAGTGTACGCACGGCAATGGCACATGAAGTTCCACCACACACTCTCTCAAATATCCGTGGTATTTATCGTACCAGGAGCCAGGCAGCTTGGACCTTAGCAGGCAAGTCTTCATTGGTTTCTAGGGCAGCACATGTACCAACTTTGATGTAACCCAAAGCAAAAAGTCCAGAGATGTCGGACAGGACCTCATCTTCCAGTCCAACGATGAGGGTAAGTGTTTTTCAGGTGCTTGCGGTCACTAGCATTGAAGTGGGCTAGTGCACCATGTTGAAATCACTTCCTTTGACTGACAAGAAGGGGTACAGTCACCAAGAGCTGTGGCACCACATCTCACAGGTCAACCTGGTAAAGCCGACCATTCAAACAGGGAGGCAACAAATAAGGTCCTAATAGGTGACTTTGGACAATGCCCATCCGTAGAGTGACAGAGAATTGTTGCTGATAGCTACCGATGTGGATGGCGTCTAGAATGTGCTGACTCCAGACATGAAAACACCATCATAGGTGAATGAGACCCTATCCATGAAAAATAAAAGCCATATGTAGTACGTCACTACAGCACTGTGGTGGATAATTCGTTCACAGTGTTGAATGTGAGCCCAAAATGCATTTCTCCCAGTGATTCCACACGTTCTTTATGGTAGGGATGTAATACCTGTTCCACCAGTACTCTCCACACTGTATCCTTCGAATGCTGCATTTCACAGGCAAGTTGAGGGGTGCTTACTCCTGGGAGGTCAGCCACTCATTCCAACATCGTCTCCTTAGAGTCTGTGTTCTTACCTGTATTTGGAGGGAAACTATTCCAGCACTTGTGGCGTCTCTTGTAAACTGGTGTCTGTGGAGATAAACTTCTTCCAATTAGGATGATGTCTCTTGGGAAAGCATTCTCTCTACATTCCTACTGCTGTATGGATACTACATCCTACTGCACCATATGTCAAATGCATGTCTGCCAACTGTCATGACGAGCAAAGTTCCACGTTTGACTATGAATCATGGATGTACACAGTAACACACCTCTCCATGGACACATCACAATCTCTCTGATGCAATGGACACCAGGGACAGTGGTGTACCTGTGGCATGTGTTAATGTCCCAGTGCAATGCATGTGGTTGTCACATGATACATTTGCTATGAGCTAAGTTGTGTACAGAATGTCTGTTTGGTGGCCAGGGGCGTACACAGTATTATGACCTTTTGTCTGTTTCAGTGTTCAACAGACACCCAGGAAGTTTACAAGACTGCAGCAGAACTGCATGCACTGTTGCTATACATGCATTATATTGGCGGTCGCCACTTTGAACAATTAGTATGAGGTGTGTTGTCGTTATGCAGCACACGATGTGTATGTGCATAATACAAATATATTTTCTACCATTGGTTCGCTATCTGAATGTAATCGATTGTGGACCCACTATCAAATTTTTTGAGAGACCCCACATACAGCGTCCACTACATAAGAATTTTCAAAGTTTCAGCTATACTCTCTCTCATCAGCCAAGCCACTGATATGACTGTTCACAATTCTCTTCATTGTACATGCTGGATGTCTCTGTTAGTGGACCTTATGTAGATTCCATGTACTTGGGTAATTTTTGAGTGTATCTCCACCTGTACGTTTTTATGTAATCGCCTTTGTGGACATACTGCAGTTTTATTCTATGCATTATACGTTTAGCTGAGCCTGTATGGTTGTTCTTTTCATATGTTAATATGTTGTTGCTTCCAAATATTTATGTGATATTGTGTGGCTCTAGTTTTGCCTCAGAGGACTTGAAGCTTTTATGTATCGAGAGGTACACAACTTTGCGTATACGTTTTTTTCATCCTTGTTCCTCTGACCTGTACGCCACCCTTTCAACCTTATGTAAACAACACAGTAAAAGGGTAACTTTGCTGTTATTATTATTCAGTCAGTGTGCGTTAATCGTATGTATTTCTGAGATCTGTACCCGTGGTCTAGGGGTAGCGTCTTTGATTCATAATCTAAACGTCTTCGGTCCCAGGTTAGATCCCCGTCACTGCCTAAATTTTGATAAATAATCAGCATTGGCGACCGAAGACTTCCGGCATAAGAAGTCAGCCTCATTCTGCCAACGGCCTTGTCAAAGAGGGCGGAGGAGCGGATAGAGGTTCAGGGCACTCTCTTGTCCTAGGGGTGGGAAATTGCCCCTAAAGGCGGAAGAATCAGCAATGATCAACGACATGAGGATGCAGAAGGCAATGGAAACCACTGCATTAAAGACACGTAACGTGTATCCACAGGACATGTGGCCTGTAATTGAAGAAGTGTCATGATGATCTCTCCATTGGCAAAAGATTCCCGAATAGTCCCCCATTCGGATCTTCTAAATGGTTCAAATGGCTCTGAGCACTATGGGACCTAACATCTATGGTCATCAGTCCCCTAGAACTTCGAACTACTTAAACCTAACTAACCTAAGGACAGCACACGACACCCAGCCATCACGAGGCAGAGAAAATCCCTGACCCCGCCGGGAATCGAACCCGGGATGCCGCGCGTGGGAAGCGAGAACGCTACCGCACGACCACGAGATGCGGGCCATTCGGATCTCCGGGAGGGTACTGCCAAGGTGGAGGTTACCATGAGAAAAAGATTGAATAATCAACTAAAGGATAAAGTTCTACGAGTCGGGGCGTGGAATGTCAGAAGCTTGAACGTGGTAGGGAAACTAGAAAATCTGAAAAGGGAAATGCAAATGCTCAATCTAGATATAGTAGGGGTCAGTGAAGTGAAGTGGAAGAAAGACAAGGATTTCTGGTCAGATGAGTATCGGGTAATATCAACACTAGCAGAAAATGGTATAACAGATGTAGCATTCGTTATGAATAGGAAGGTAGGGCAGAGGGAGTGTTACTGTGAACAGTTCAGTGACCGGGTTGTTCTAATCAGAATCGACAGCAGACCATCACCGACAACGATAGTTCAGGTATACATGTCAACGCCGCAAGCTGAAGATGAACAGATAGAGAAAGTGTATGAGGATATTGAAAGGGTAATGCAATATGTAAAGGTGGACGAAAATCTAATAGTCGACTCCTGTTTCTTCTTCTATCACATCAGACAAATCTTCACCCTCAAAGAGGCTCTCAATGTATTCTTTCCACCTATCTGCTCTCTCCTCTGCATTTAACAGTGGAATTCCCGTTGCACTCTTAATGTTGCCACTGTTGCTTTTAATGTCACCAAAGGTTGTTTTGACTTTTCTGTATGCTGAGTCTGTCCTTCCGACAATCATATCTTTTTCGATGTCTTCACATTTTTTCTGCAGCCATTTCGTCTTAGCTTCCCTGCACTTCCCATTTACTTCATTCCTCAGCGACTTGTATTTCTGTATTCCTGATTTTCCCGAAACATGTTTGTACTTCCTCCTTTCATCAATCAACTGAAGTATTTCTTCTGTTACCCATGGTTTCTTCGCAGCTACCTTCTTTCTACCTATGTTTTCCTTCCCAACTTCTGTAATGGCCCTTTTTAGAGACGTCCATTCCTCTTCAGCTGTACTGCCTACTGCGCTATTCCTTATTGCTGTATCTATAGCGTTAGAGAACTTCAAACGTATCTCGTCCTTCCTTAGTACTTCCGTATCCCACTTCTTTGCGTATTGATTCTACCTGACTAATGTCTTGAACTTCAGCCTACTCTTCATCACTACTATATTGTGATCTGAGTCTATATCTGCTCCTGGGTAAGCCTTACAATCCAGTATCTGATTTCGGAATCGCTGCCTGACCATGATTTAATCTAATTGAAATCTTCCCGTATCTCCCGGCCTTTTCCAAGTATACCTCCTCCTCTTGTGATTCTTGAACATGACTATGGGCGACTGGAATGCAGTTGTAGGGCAAGGAGTAGAGGAAAAGGTTGCAGGAGAATATGGGCTTGGGACAAGGAATGAAAGAGGAGAAAGACTAATTGAGTTCTGTAACAAGTTTCAGCTAGTAATAGCGAATACCCTGTTCAAGAATCACAAGAGGAGGAGGTATACTTGGAAAAGGCCGGGAGATACGGGAAGATTTCAATTAGATTAAATCATGGTCAGGCAGCGATTCCGAAATCAGATACTGGATTGTAAGGCGTACCCAGGAGCAGATATAGACTCAGATCACAATATAGTAGTGATGAAGAGTAGGCTGAAGTTCAAGACATTAGTCAGGTAGAATCAATACGCAAAGAAGTGGGACACGGAAGTACTAAGGAAGGACGAGATACGTTTGAAGTTCTCTAACGCTATAGATATAGCAATAAGGAATAGCGCAGTAGGCAGTACAGCTGAAGAGGAATGGACATCTCTAAAAAGGGCCATTACAGAAGTTGGGAAGGAAAACATAGGTACAAAGAAGGTAGCTGCGAAGAAACCATGGGTAACAGAAGAAATACTTCAGTTGATTGATGAAAGGAGGAAGTACAAACATGTTTCGGGAAAATCAGGAATACAGAAATACAAGTCAATGAGGAATGAAATAAATGGGAAGTGCAGGGAAGCTAAGACGAAATGGCTGCAGAAAAAATGTGAAGACATCGAAAAAGATATGATTGTCGGAAGGACAGACTCAGCATACAGGAAAGTCAAAACAACCTTTGGTGACATTAAAAGCAACAGTGGTAACATTAAGAGTGCAACGGGAATTCCACTGTTAAATGCAGAGGAGAGAGCAGATAGGTGGAAAGAATACATTGAAAGCCTCTTTGAGGGTGAAGATTTGTCTGATGTGATAGAAGAAGTAACAGGAGTCGATTTAGAAGAGATAGGGTATCCAGTATTAGAATCGGAATTTAAAAGAGCTTTGGAGGACTTACGGTCAAATAAGGCAGAAGGGATAGATAACATTCCATCAGAATTTCTAAAATCATTGGGGGAAGTGGCACCAAAACGACTATTCACGTTGGTGTGTAGAATATGAATCTGGCGATATACCATCTGACTTTCGGAAAAGCATCATCCACACAATTCCGAAGACGGCAAGAGCTGACAAGTGCGAGAATTTCGCACAATCAGCTTAACAGCTCATGCATCGAAGCTGCTTACAAGAATAATATACAGAAGAATGGAAAAGAAAATTGAGAATGCGCTAGGTGACGTTCAGTTTGGCTTTAGGAAAAGTAAAGGGACGAGAGAGGCAATTCTGACGTTACGGCTAATAATGGTAGCAAGGCAAAAGAAAAATCAGGACACTGTCATAGGGTTTGTCGACCTGGAAAAAGCGTTGGACAATATATAATGGTGCAAGCTGTTCGAGATTCTGAAAAAACTAGGGGTAAGCTATAGGGAGAGACGGGTCATATACAATATGTACAACAACCAAGAGGGAATAATAAGAGTGGACGATCAAGAACGAAGTGCTCGTATTAAGAAGGGTGTAAGACAAAGCTGTAGCCTTTCACCCCTACTCTTCAATCTGTATATCGAGGAAGCAATGATGGAAATAAAAGAAAGGCTCAGGAGTGGAATTAAAATACAAGGTGAAAGGATATCAATGATACGATTCGCTGATGACATTGCTATCCTGAGTGAAAGTGAAGAAGAATTAAATGATCTGCTGAACGGAATGAACAGTCTAATGAGTACACAGTATGGTTTGAGAGTAAATCGGAGGAAGATGAAGGTAATGAGAAGTAGTAGAAATGAGAACAGTGAGAAACTTAACATCAGGATTGATGGTCACGAAGTCAATGAAGTTAAGGAATTCTGCTACCTAGGCAGTAAAATAAGCAATGACGGACGGAGCAAAGAGGACATCAATAGCAGACTCGATATGGCAAAAAAGGCATTTCTGGCCAAGAGAAGTCTACTAATATCAAATACCGGCCTTAATTTGAGGAAGAAATTTCTGAGGATGTACGTCTGGAGTACAGCATTGTATGTTAGTGAAACATGGACTGTGGGAAAACCGGAACAGAAGAGAATCGAAGCATTTGAGATGTGGTGCTATAGACGAATGTTGAAAATTAGGTGGACTGATAAGGTAAGGAATGAGGAGGTTCTACGCAGAATCGGGGAGGAAAGGAATATGTGGAAAACACTGATAAGGAGAAGGGACAGGATGATAGGACATCTGCTAAGACATGAGGGAATGACTTCCATGGTACTAGAGGGAGCTGTGTAGGGCAAAAACTGTAGAGGAAGACAGAGATTGGAATACATCAAGCAAATAATTGAGGACGTAGGTTGCAAGTGCTACTCTGAGATGAAGAGGTTAGCACAGGAAAGGAATTCGTGGCGGGCCGCATCAAACCAGTCAGTAGACTGATGACCAAAAAAAAAAAGAATTTCTGAGGACCACAATACAGGGTTATTCTTAAGTATCTCCGGGAATTCGGAAGAAAATCACACAAAATCTACAAGGCATACAGATAACAGAACAGACACGTATCAGTGGATAGAGCATCTCCAGAAATTTTTAACTCATATTACAGGTGGTCAGTACGGGCACTGGCTGTGGCACGTGCAGTTCATTGCAGCTGCTGTTGCTGTTGCTGCCCAGAAGCGTCCAACGACAGCAACATACTTTGGAGATTCATTGGGTTGCCTATCTGCAGACACGAACTAATTCGATGCGGCAATGAGCCTATGACTTTTCCACATGTTGTGACACTCCTGTCCCTAAGTGGTGTGCTGTGCAACTACGCCAAGGCGCGAATTACGAATCCAAACATGGGGGGATGTCCTGTCTACTGATACATATCAGTTTTTAGTTTGTTTTGTAGTTTTCATGAAGTCATCTTGTGAAACCTAAGGGGTACAAGCTGAATACCATGCGTTCCCTGGGTACGTATTTATTCCAATATTCTATTAGTCCCGCCAACGGGCTTTGTGCAGTCGTAACACCGGTTCCCGTCAGATCACCGAAGTTAAATGCTGTTGGGCTGGGCTAGCAGTTGGATGGGTGGACATTCGCTCTGCCGAGTGCTGTTGGTAAGTGGGGTGCACTCAGCCCTTGTGAGGAAAACTGAGGATATACTTGGATGAGAAGTAGCGACTCCTATCTCGTAAACTTACATTCGACCAGGAGATTGGTGTGCTGACCACAAGCCCCTCCATATCCATATCCACATCCAATGACACCTGTGGGCTAAGGATGACACGGAGGCCGGTCGGTACTGTTGGGCCTTTGTGGCCTGTCCATCTTCTCCCTCTTCCTCTCATGTCCACCTTATCACGTTCACCCCAAATGGAGGTTAGTGGTTCTCACCTCCACAGTATTTCTTTCCAGATAGTATAACTAATACATGGTGTTTTTGTAACGTTTAAAAAACCCCAAATTGATGAATATGACGCTGAGACAAGTAATTTAAGACACATGGGGCAGCAAATGTGAGGAAGTACTCCAAAAGTGGATGAAAACTGATGAGGATGATATATTACCAGACGACATACCTCGCCACACGTGAAGCAGTTGAGCCTGTCGATCAAGGCCCCCCCCCACCGGTAGGAGACAGTGCTGCACATGGCCCCCCTGAGTTACTCTTTTTTGGAACACCTTTCGTAAATATGATCTGTCGTAAAAACAGAAGTTACAAAATTATAGTACTCGCTGTTTTCCGTTATGTCCTACTTTTTTATGTACAAAGGGCGTTCAAAAAGTTTTGAACAGTCGTCACTATTTTTTTATTTTTTACAGGAGAAGAATGAAATTTTTTGCGAACATACTTGGAACATTTAGCTATAATTTGGTATATAAAAGTATTTTCTTTTATTTACAGGTGAGCCATAATAGACCTTGAAGTAGATGTCAGTTTGCGACAACGGTCGGTGATGGAGTTCCTCTTCAAGACCGGCGATGACTCTGGCTGAAATCGTTCCAGGGGTTTAGGGTGGGCTTTTTACCGATGTCTTTGCCCACAAACACATAAGTTGAATATATTTCTCACACATTTTACGTATTTCACACGTATTTGTACATATGTGAGCCGTGTGCGGCGCTCGATGGTGCCATTGGTAGGTTGGCATCGTGTCATAGGGACAGCAGCATCTCGTTTTCTTCTTGTGTTTACTGGTGCCACTAGATTTACTAGCGTTGTCTGTCCGCGAGTGGCAGCAGTTGCGTTTATAGATATCTGACACCGTGGTACTATCTTTGGAAGGACATCAAGTGTTTTCAGGGTCGGGTGTGTCAGTAGTTCAGTTGGGACGGAGCTGGAGCGAGGTCTGGCAGTGCGTCGACATGCCAGGACCGCTGGTGGCACGCAGGCATTGCCGGATGGAGGGGCTGTGGCTGCGATGGCCACAACCTCGTTGTCCACCAGACCCAGGTCGTTTGAGTTGAGTGAACATTAACCCACTACTGAAACCTCCACTATTTTGAGATCACGCCGTTTGTTCGTGCATTGCTGCTCGCAGGGTCGCTGAGACGAAGAGCAACGAGTGGAGCCTTTGGAGTTGGCGGAATTTATTAGCCATCCTCCACTTCATATTATTAATCATTGAATTTCTTGTGTTTATTCATGAAGTTCAACCAGCGGTATTTTTCTGCCTAGTGGCCACCAACGCCCCAGTTTTCTGCCCTGGAGGTTAGCGTATTTTCGCAGCAGTGTACTTTTTCTCGCCTTGCCGCTGCTGTCCGGTAAGGCGTGTTGTTCGGCAGCCTCCGGATATTTTGTTCTTTTGGACTACCTTGGTCGTAGTGGTTCCTTCTGTTTCTGGATGTTCTAAACACTGGATTCTGAAGACGCAGTGCTGTCCGCCTGTTCTGCCTTGTCTGGGTTACCAGACGTTATGTAGATTTTGCGATAGTGTTGGTCTGCGTTTATACTGTCACTATTTTGAGTTGCCATCCAGTTAAGTGAATACAGCTCTTGGCTGCCTGTCTCATCGGTTACGAAGTTGAGCGACTTTTCCCAGGCCGATCCTTGGAGCACTGTCTGGGGCCCACTTCTCTCTTGGTTTGATCAGATTGTCATGATTGTATGTTATTTAAAAATATTTAAGTGTCTCTTGTAGAAGAGTAATTTTTCTTAAGAATTGTTATCCAGGCCTTCAGCCGTTAAATTGTTTTTGTGTTACTACTATTAGGGCCTTCAGCCAGCAAATAATTTGCATTTCTGGTCACTGAGGCCTTCGGCCGTGAATGCAATTTGTCCAGAGAATTTTTAATTAGATATTGTCTCTTAAAAGTGAAATTTGAAGATTGTGTTTTTTTTAAATATATACACTCCTGGAAATTGAAATAAGAACACCGTGAATTCATTGTCCCAGGAAGGGGAAACTTTATTGACACATTCCTGGGGTCAGATACATCACATGATCACACTGACAGAACCACAGGCACATAGACACAGGCAACAGAGCATGCACAATGTCGGCACTAGTACAGTGTATATCCACCTTTCGCAGCAATGTAGGCTGCTATTCTCCCATGGAGACGATCGTAGAGATGCTGGATGTAGTCCTGTGGAACGGCTTGCCATGCCATTTCCACCTGGCGCCTCAGTTGGACCAGCGTTCGTGCTGGACGTGCAGACCGCGTGAGACGACGCTTCATCCAGTCCCAAACAAGCTCAATGGGGGATAGATCCGGAGATCTTGCTGGCCAGGGTAGTTGACTTACACCTTCTAGAGCACGTTGGGTGGCACGGGATACATGCGGACGTGCATTGTCCTGTTGGAACAGCAAGTTCCCTTGCCGGTCTAGGAATGGTAGAACGATGGGTTCGATGACGGTTTTGATGTACCGTGCACTATTCAGTGTCCCCTCGACGATCACCAGTGGTGTACGGCCAGTGTAGGAGATCGCTCCCCACACCATGATGCCGGGTGTTGGCCCTGTGTGCCTCGGTCGTATGCAGTCCTGATTGTGGCGCTCACCTGCACGGCGCCAAACACGCATACGACCATCATTGGCACCAGGGCAGAAGCGACTCTCATCGCTGAAGACGACACGTCTCCATTCGTCCCTCCATTCACGCCTGTCGCGACACCACTGGAGGCGGGCTGCACGATGTTGGGGCGTGAGCGGAAGACGGCCTCACGGTGTGCGGGACCGTAGCCCAGCTTCATGGAGACGGTTGCGAATGGTCCTCGCCGATACCCCAGGAGCAACATTGTCCCTAATTTGCTGGGAAGTGGCGGTGCGGTCCCCTACGGCACTGCATAGGATCCTACGGTCTTGGCGTGCATCCGTGCGTCGCTGCGGTCCGGTCCTAGGTCGACGGGCACGTGCACCTTCCGCCGACCACTGGCGACAACATCGATGTGCTGTGGAGACCTCACGCCCCACGTGTTGAGCAATTCGGCGGTACGTCCACCCGGCCTCCCGCATGCCCACTATACGCCCTCGCTCAAAGTCCGTCAACTGCACATACGGTTCACGTCCACGCTGTCGCGGCATGCTACCAGTGTTAAAGACTGCGATGGAGCTCCGTATGCCACGGCAAACTGGCTGACACTGACGGCGGCGGTGCACAAATGCTGCGCAGCTAGCGCCATTCGACGGCCAACACCGCGGTTCCTGGTGTGTCCGCTGTGCCGTGCGTGTGATCATTGCTTGAACAGCCCTCTCGCAGTGTCCGGAGCAAGTATGGTGGGTCTGACACACCGGTGTCAATGTGTTCTTTTTTCCATTTCCAGGAGTGTATTTTAGTATTTCTTGGAGAAATTTAACTGTTCTTAAGAATTTTCTGTACAGTCCTTCACATGCCAGATAATTTAATTTCTGGTCAATAAGGCCTTCAGCCGGGAGTGCAACTTGTTTAAGAATTTTTTATTAGACATTATGTCTTAATAGTCAAATTTGATAATTGTTTCTTATTGACAACCTCATTTGCAATTGGTTCCAAATAACGTGTGCTTGATTTTTTTAAAAAACTGAGCAAGCAACGGTAACTGGGTAAGGCCCTGTCCACACCAAATCCTGCCATTTCTAAGTACCATGTTTCAATATGTTTCAACGGTACGTCTAAGGGATTTCGACGTGCAGTTTCATTTCCACACAACAAATTGTTTATGATGTCCTGTCTCGTAAACTATAAGCTGCGCAGTGATATAATTTTGCGGGTACATCCAGTGGTGTGAACAGAGTTAGTAGTAAAGAAGTAATAAATTAAAACAATGAAATACGATCGAATATTTTTCTAGGTACGGGGTGACAGTTATTGACCTATATGAAAAAAAACATAAACTAGTTACAAATTACGGCGTGCACACACTTTATTCAACACGTAAACGTCACTACAGATATTCGAATTTCGGTTATGACATCATTGGTGATGATGTGGCGCAGACGAACAGCGAAATTCTGCATGACCAGCTGAAGTGTCGGAAGATAGATGCTGTCGACGATCTCCTGAATGGTTGTTTTCAGTCATCAGTGGTTTTGGGGTTATTACTGTACACCTTGTCTTCAGCATAGCCCCACAAAAAGGAGTAGCATGTCTTCAGATGCGGAGAATACGGTGGCAAATGGACTCTGTGTACACCAGAGCCAGAATGCGGTCCCTGAAGTGTTCCTTGAGGACATCAAATACTCTCCTGCTTCGATGGGGTCCAGCTCCATCTAGCATGAACCACATCTTGTCGAAATCAGGGTCACTTTGGGTAATGTGGATGAAATCATCTCCCAAAACCTTCACACACCTTTCGGTACTGACCGTGCAATGAAGGAATATTTCACCGACTGTTCCGTGTCAGAACATTGCGCACCACACCGTCACCCGTTACGGGTGAAGAGACTCCTACATCTCTAAATGCGGATTCTCAGTCCCTCAAATGCGCCAATTTTGCTTCGCATCCAAATGAAAGTGAGCTTCGTCGCTAAACCAAACAACGATGCCCTTACTATCATGCCCAGCGGCCAACAGTGAAGTTTGAACGTCCTAACGCAAGCCGATCAGAAGTTACGACGATTCAGTAAATGTCATCCTGTACATTTAGCAGCATATGTGGATACAACGTGCAGAATGTATTTGCGAAAAGAGTTAGTAGTAAAGAAGGAATAAAACATTATGCGTGATGCGACAGTTCATCACTCATCTTTTGTCATGCATCTCTGAGTTTTACTTGATATGCCCTGAACTTTGTGGTTATTTCTTTAAAGTCAGTACCGCCATTAAACTGTTTTTTTATTCGGAGTGTTACATTTACACGATCATGATTTCAGCTTTAAGTTGCCATTCTCAGGTGTTTTATTGTTATACACTTGATAATGGCAACTTGAAGCCGAAATCATGATCGTGCAAATGTAACACTCCGAATAAAAAAAAGGTCTAATGGCGGTACTGACTTTAAAGAAATATGTTATGACTGTGGTGCCACGTTATGAAAAAATTACTTGTGGTTATTCTTGTACATACATTAAGTGGAAGATGAGGATACTCTCTGTGAAAAGTATTGCGAATAGATTTAGTAGTAACGAAATAATAAATTTAAATGTATTGCATGATGCGATAGTTTTTCTTGCATATCGCTGTTTATAACGTCATCTCCTGAAGTCAGTGTCGTACAATGATATAATTTTTCTGACACATTCACTGATATACACTCCTGGAAATGGAAAAAAGAACACATTGACACCGGTGTGTCAGACCCACCATACTTGCTCCGGACACTGCGAGAGGGCTGTACAAGCAATGATCACACGCACGGCACAGCGGACACACCAGGAACCGCGGTGTTGGCCGTCGAATGGCGCTAGCTGCGCAGCATTTGTGCACCGCCGCCGTCAGTGTCAGCCAGTTTGCCGGGGCATACGGAGCTCCATCGCAGTCTTTAACAATGGTAGCATGCCGCGACAGCGTGGACGTGAACCGTATGTGCAGTTGACGGACTTTGAGCGAGGGCGTATAGTGGGCATGCGGGAGGCCGGGTGGACGTACCGCCGAATTGCTCAACACGTGGGGCGTGAGGTCTCCACAGTACATCGATGTTGTCGCCAGTGGTCGGCGGAAGGTGCACATGCCCGTCGACCTGGGACCGGACCGCAGCGACGCATGGATGCACGCCAAGACCATAGGATCCTACGCAGTGCCGTAGGGGACCGCACCGCCACTTCCCAGCAAATTAGGGACACTGTTGCTCCTGGGGTATCGGCGAGGACCATTCGCAACCGTCTCCATGAAGCTGGGCTACGGTCCCGCACACCGTTAGGCCGTCTTCCGCTCACGCCCCAACATCGTGCAGCCCGCCTCCAGTGGTGTCGCGACAGGCGTGAATGGAGGGACGAATGGAGACGTGTCGTCTTCAGCGATGAGAGTCGCTTCTGCCTTGGTGCCAGTGATGGTCGTATGCGTGTTTGGCGCCGTGCAGGTGAGCGCCACAATCAGGATTGCATACGACCGAGGCACACAACACCCGGCATCATGGTGTGGGGAGCGATCTCCTACACTGGCCGTACACCACTGGTGATCGTCGAGGGGACACTGAATAGTGCACGGTACATCAAAACCGTCATCGAACCCATCGTTCTACCATTCCTAGACCGGCAAGGGAACTTGCTGTTCCAACAGGACAATGCACGTCCGCATGTATCCCGTGCCACCCAACGTGCTCTAGAAGGTGTAAGTCAACTACCCTGGCCAGCAACATCTCCGGATCTGTCCCCCATTGAGCATGTTTGGGACTGGATGAAGCGTCGTCTCACGCGGTCTGCACGTCCAGCACGAACGCTGGTCCAACTGAGGCGCCAGGTGGAAATGGCATGGCAAGCCGTTCCACAGGACTACATCCAGCATCTCTACGATCGTCTCCATGGGAGAATAGCAGCCTGCATTGCTGCGAAAGGTGGATATACACTGTACTAGTGCCGACATTGTGCATGCTCTGTTGCCTGTGTCTATGTGCCTGTGGTTCTGTCAGTGTGATCATGTGATGTATCTGACCCCAGGAATGTGTCAATAAAGTTTCCCCTTCCTGGGACAATGAATTCACGGTGTTCTTATTTCAATTTCCAGGAGTGTATGTGAATACTATCTACAAACTATGTAGCGAATACAGTTAGCAGCGCAGAAGTAATAAATTAAATTATCATGCTTCATGCAGCTGTTTTACTGCGTTAACACCGAAAATGTAGTAATCGATTAACTTTTTTCCTTTCGTCATTCTCTGGAGGTCTTGGGTGGGAAAAAGTTTCGTAAAGGTTGAAATGATGTGCATAATGTTTGTTGCAAGTTTCTAAGTGCTCTTATCTTCAAATACTCGATGGATATATATCTGTTCCACTTGACTGTAAGTATAACTGTTCTCTGAATGGTGTTGTGAAACTCATCTCCTGTCACGTAATTCTACATGTAGCGTAAATCATGTTAAATGTGAGCGAGCAGAAAAACTGCGCTTGATTGCATCCTGCCAGTAGAAAATGAATCTAGTGTTTTGGAAGCGGACTGTAAATAGAAAGTTTTCAGGCACATTCAGACTTTTAGCAGAACTTACCCAAGGGCAGTGAACAGAGTGGTTACTTTTACAATCCGCACCTCACGGCCAGATGAGAACTATTGCATCACGCGCAGAAGCGTGCGTGTGGCAGTATTCCCAAGCGACGAATGGCAGTGGAATATAAAGGGCAGGCGGTACAATTTGATAATTGGAACTCCCCAGCGTACGCAGTGCGCTGTATTGTGCAATGTTCGTGGAAACGAATATTAGCGTGTTACCTTAGTGCCTTCATCTACTATACAATCGGCTTTGTGTTTGCGAATTGTTCCCAGAATGCGTCTGAATTGTAATGTGGTGCTGGTAATTCACAGTCTATGATCGACATGCCTGTTGCATAAGCTCACATGAAAGTTTCAGGATTTCTGTTCTATTACAGTGTTCCATTGTGGTGGGTAGATGGCCGTTATTGGTGGTGCAATTGCTTTATGTTTACCTGTTTTTGCGGAGGTGGTTATGTGCGTACTCGACTAACATTTTAATCATTAATACAAAGGGACAATGGTAAAATGATGGACAACTACCGGATCCGGATAACAAGGTACAGTGGAATGTGAGATTCAAACGTCAATCCAGCTTAGTGACTTTTCTGTTTTGAAGCTTAACAAATATTATGTTCACACAGACATTTGAAAGGGAGTTTCATTTTCGGCTTACCAGTGGTTTTTCGGATGTATTGCTCTTTCATTGTGTAATGGAAGGAATAAATAAAGGGACTGTCAGATTACTATCAGGCGCTGTGGAAACACTGAAATCTGCATTCGGACGGAGACAGGTGGAAAGCTGCCTTGCTAGATATAAGGCGACTAAGCGAAAATCCACCACCAGGCTGGTGGCGGCAAAAGCTGGTAGTTCTCCACGGTGCTAGCTGCAACAATTGCAACAGTCTATGATGCCTGGGCCGCCTTAAAACCTTGCATCCACCAGGAAACGAAATAAACGAATCACAGCCCTGCATTTGAATTGTGTATGTCCTGGTTGCCATAAATAATAAATAAAATATTCAAGACATATAGATAAAGGGAATGGATCTCCCCACCCGGTCTCTTGCGTAGATTGATTACTTTTCAAAAACGATTCAAGCACTCTCTGTGCACGCCAGTCTGGAGGCGACATCGCTGGAAAAATGACTCATATTCCTGGACCCTTGTGAGCTGCAGACGCGTCAGACTTCGTAACTGACAGGTTGGAGTAGTGACGCAGAGCTGTGGTGAGCTGTTGTATATCAGTTACCTTGATCGAATTTCTTTGGTTTTTCTTCTCCAGGATCAGTTCGTGGTACAGCCACTATAGTATAAATAATAAATAATTTAACTTGTTCTGCCTAATAGCAAATCAAAACTGTGTTGTAAGAGTGGCGATATTACCGTTATAAAATACAGTCTTATCTTGACACGGCTTTGTTTACTCCAGGTTCTGAACCAGTGGCAAGTTTGGCAGTTTTATTAGTGTGCAGAGTGTTAACTCCATCCACTGTGCGAGAGCGCATATACTTGCAAGCTATAGGCTGGGAACAGCTGCGCTGGAACATTGCGAAGCAGATCTCGGTTTGCTGGATTCCGCAGCGAAAGCTCCACCTTCTAGCGCCACTCTGTAACAGCAGTTTACAGTTCTAAATGTTACTCATAACTCACACCTTCGCAAGTTGCCAGATTATTTCTGGATTTCTTGCTAAAAAAAAAGACCGCTAGTCTGTACATTCTTGAGACAAAGTTCCATAATAAGGCTGTTTAAAATAGGCCATATTCTTACACGAAATGTTGTTCTCAAAGCTAGAGTCCTATAGAATCACTAGTGTGCAAAACGTAAGGACGAAAGTAGCTTTTGCCTGACGTGTCAAAGCCAAGTAACGTAACTCGATGAAACTTGTACTGTATGTACAGTCACGTCCAGAAAAAATGACAGAATAAATTTAATTTGCTTTACGTCTGTAGTCACAACTTCTTTTTGTTATCAGACTACTGGTTCCCGTCTATATTGACCATCTTCAGATCTGTTGTATAAAAACGTGCCCTAATGTACTGCAGCCATACTGGCACTATAGCAGAACATTAGTGAATATTTTTATAGAACAGATCTGAAGATGGTCATTGTAGACGGAAACACCGGTAGTCTGATGAAAAAAAAAAAAAAAAAAAAAAAAAAAAAAAAAAAAAAAAAAAAAAAATTTGTGACCAGAGACGTAAAGTAAAGGAAGTTTATTCTGTATTCGGTTCACTGTTTTATTTGCAACCATACGCAGCTTGTGAAAAAAAAAGCCAGAACACCTTGAACAACTACCGACAGGAGGCTGTCGCTATAGCCGGCCGGGGTGGTCGAGCGGTTCTCGGCGCTACAGTCTGGAACAGCGCCACCGCTACGGTCGCAGGTTCGAATCCTGCCTCCGGCATGGATGTGTGTGATGTCCTTAGGTTAGTTAGGTTTAAGTAGTTCTTAGTTCTAGGGGACTGATGACCTTTGAAGTTAAGTCCCATAGTGCTCAGAGCCATTTGAGCCATTTTGTCGCTATGAACCGAAGGTGATGGATCAGTGTGACTTGAGCAGACGTGCGGGATGCCTCGCAGATGTATGCCCAAACCATACCGTCAAGTTATGAGTTTGAAAGGCGGCGTATTATTGGCGCGAGGGAATGTGATTATATTCATCCGGGAAATTGATGCTCGTGTGGGACGAAGTGTTTCGGCAGTACAACGGGTTTATGCAGAATGATTCACGAAGGCCGCAGAACACAACGAGGTGGGTCAGTTCGCATCACACAGCCCACCACCCGAGAAGATTCACACCGCATCCGAATGACATTGCAAAACAGATCTGAGTCCTTGTCGGCTCTGGCGCAACAGTGGAACACACCGTACAGTATCAGGGGTGACAATACGGCGCCGTCTATTACGGCACGGGTTACGTGCATGTCGTCCACGTCTCCGCCTACATTTGACGAATGTACAGAAACATACCACACGGCAATCGTGTATGGAACGACGTCACTGCGGACTGGTATGGCATCAGATATTGTTTCCGGACGAATCCAGATTCTATTCGTTGGGAAATGATGGTCGCATTTTAGTTAGCCGCAGACAGGGCGAGCGGCATCACAGTGACTGCATTCGCACAGGACATACAGCGTCAACTCAAGTCATTAGTTTGTGGGGTGCTGTTGGGTACAAGTGTGTCCAGGGTACTGTGACCAGTGTGACGTACGTTAATGACGTCCTTCGACACGTAGCCGTATCTTTATGCACGGCACTCGAGATGCAGTTTTTCAGCAAGACACTGCATGACCACTTGTTGCTGCACGAGCACGTATCTTCTTAGTGACACAGGAGGCCAGCCGTTTGCTCTGGCGCGTCAGATCACCAAACTTATCGCCAATATGTGGGATATGGTGGAACGACGGGTGCAGCGCTGTGACATAATGCCAACCACACAGGTGAACTTTCGAACCAGGCGATTGCAGCGTGGGTGGGTATACCACAGGACACCATTCACGCCTTTACGAGTCGATGCCATCACAATCGGAGCAAGTTATAAGGGCCTGTGGTGCATCTTGCCTTGTGCCTAATAGGTAAACAGGACACATGCTGAATCGAGGGGACTGAAATGATAATCATTTCTGCAGAACATACTAATGTACAGTCTTAGACATAAAAACTGGCCGCCGGCCGGCCGCCACAGAGACTAAGTGCGAGTCGTTCACTTAAGGTGGCCAATAAAACTGACCGCCCCTGACAACTCCGAGTCCAGCCATCTGCACAATCTGGCAACACTGTAGGAAGACCAAGTATGAGGAGGAAGTGTTGACTATTTGCGAGTTGTTCTCGGATTGGGTGAGCCCGTGGTCTAGTGGTAATCGTCGTGCATTCTAACCTCGTAGTCGCATGTTCGCGTCCAGTGTATTTTTTTTTTGCCACATGTCGGTCTAAAGTTATGAGTCTAATTGAAAATTGAACATGGAAGATAATTCGCTTAACATTCTACCCACCAGCAATAACAAGTATTCCAGAAACAATTCCGCAGGACAGCTCGTGTCTGCGTCGCGATCATAACAGCTTCCGCTCGAGCGTTTCCTCGCGCTGCAGCGGCTACCGGCCACCGGCCAGACGCCACCCGCCGCCTGAAATCCAGCGCCGCCCAGGTGAACGCGGCGCCACGCTGCCAGAGTACGTATCAACTGTCATTTTCGAATTTGAAGTTCTAATTAACATCTTGCAGTTAAGCATTGGATTTTGCATACTTCAAAATAATGAACTACGGTTAAGCATTGTAAAATTGAGTCGCAAGTGGAAAAAGGTGTAACATATGCATCACAACGTTTGCTTTTGGTATAACAGAGGGGTGAACGCAGAGAAGGCAGCTAGATAGATTTGAACTGTATTTGGAGCGAGTGCTTTTGGGAATAATACGCCAAAGACCGTTCTGGCATGAATGATTTTCCACATTAAGTAGGTCTCGGCTACTGATATATGTGATAGATCACCATTTTACCATCATGCGACATTTGCATTCAACAAGCAAAGTTCAGAAGTATGGTGTAGGGGTACTGCATGCTCTAATTCGAAACAACAAAAATCAACGGAGTGACTATTATTGAACGTCATCAGATCGCTCATTGAGCATTCCTATGCAGTACTGTTACTGGTGACGTGTTATGATGCCTTTATCGTTAACTTCCTAAGAAGAAATGAAAGGCTGAGCCCCACCAAGAGACGTGAATTCACACAAAGAGTAGTGTGAACATAATATTTTACATCTGATAGCTCCAAAAGTGTGTTTTGGGCTACGAATTCTGCCCCAAGGGGTGTGTGCAACACAGTTGGAATTTGTTGGCATCAACTGAGACACCTTTCGGTCGCAGTGTAACGAAATCGAGCTACATAACTACATCACCTGTGCTACTGCATGATAACGCACTCCGTTGATTTGAGGAACAAAACTATCCAGGAGATTGATAGGGAAGTCCTCTCTCAAGCACTTGTCCCTTGTAAACAACTTTAGCATTGTCAGATTGTTTTAGATATCGTGAAAGAATATTCTGCTGCTGATTAATTTCTCTTTGATGATTACTGTTGCGATTAGTAAACTAATGGAAAATGCAATTGAAATATTCACTGTGCTAATACAAATTAAATTCAGCTTACTACAGAAACATCACGACGGCAGTCTATCTTAATAAACATTAAGTTAAAAAATGCTTCAAATGGATCAGACCACTATAGGACTTAACTTCTGAGGTCATCAGTCCCGTAGAACGTAGAACTAGTTAAACCTAACAAACTTAAGGACATCACACACATCCATGCCCGAAGCAGGATTCGAACCTGCGATCGCAGTGGTCACGCGCCCCAGACTGTAGCGTAGCATAAACTGTCTGTAAGACGATTGAGGCAATTTTAACAAGAATTTGTAGGATATTACCGACTTTGGCCTTCGAAAAGATCTGTATTTACTTCACTTCCTGTATCATTCGCAAGTATTACGAAAATGTGGCAATTCATAGATAATATGTATTCACTACAACAAAAAAACAAAAACAATAGCGGCGTTATGAAATTGGCAGTACCGCATGGTTTTCGCTCTGACACTATGGATACTGAAAGTAGCAAGACGAATTTTGCTCGAGCGTTGTCTTACGATTCCCTTATTGAATTTGTATCTGCCTGCTTGTAGCTCTGCTACAAAGAATTAAAAATCTGGCTTTCATCGAGTCTCGAAAGGCGAACGAAAGCAACTTGCACCTGGTAGCCAAGCATATTACCTGAGAAATGGTTTTTTCCTCAAGTGGGAAGACATCCTTTTGAGGTTGAATTGTTGGCAAATGTCAGTCAGACTTGTGCTGTTGGTCTAAGCGTTTCGGTGTGTTGAATTTGTAACAATGATTTTTCTATTCGTTTTTTCTGTCCCAAATAGAGAGTTGAAGTCTCCATTTAGTATTTTCCGCCTGTCTTTGTGAATTTTGCTCATAGTATCTTCGAGTGTGTTCCCGAATTTTTCGACATTTTCGGTGTTTTTCTTATTTTCGGTGTTGGTGGGGCATGTGCATTGATGAGTGCATATTTTTTACTGGGGCTCTGAATGAGCGTAATCATAAATCAATTGTTGATGGGTGTGATTTCTTTGACAGAGATGATGATAGATCTGTGTTCGAAAATGCCATGCCGAAGATTGGTACGCATTTCGCTACCTTTTGTTGTATTTCGCTCTTGAAGATACAATGGTTTCCGTAATGCAAGGTTTCATTGTCAGTTAGTCGTGGTTCTTGAAGAGCAAGGATGAGAATTTTTTGTCGGTCGATTTCTTTGGTAGATTATTTAGTTTTCGTATTTGGATCAATGTATCGATGTGTAGTTTTCAAATTCATATTTTCTGCTTGTACGGAAATTTACCTGAGATCTTCGATATTCTCTGCCGTGCTGACCTGGACTCCCCAGAATCCGAAAATCCAGCTGCCGCCTGTCGACAGCCGGGTTGTGCACCACCTAGGGTAAAGTTGACTTTGCTTGTACTGTTGATGTTTGTTTGTGTTTCATTGGTTTTGCCTGGGTGATTCCAGGACCGGACAGGACCAGAGGGTGTTGAAGCTTTGGAAGCAAATATTTTCAGCCGAGCCCATTGTGCTAACAGACCGTGACCAGAGTAGCCGTGATTTTCACTCAGACGTGTCTGGATTTTGGGTTCAACGGATTGAGTAGCTGTTCAGGATTGTGTTAGTATTTGGTTCACCCCAAGTCTTTGATTTCAAAATGGTTCTAATGGCTCTGAGCCCTATGAGACTTAACGTATGAGGTCATCAGTCCCCTAGAACTCAGAACTACTTAAACCTAAGTAAACTAAGGACATCACACACATCCATGCCCGAGGCAGGATTCGAACCTGAGACCGTATTGGTCGCGCGGTTCCAGACTATAGCGCCTAGAAACGCTCTTCCACCTTAGCCGACAGTATTTGATTTCCTCGGTACCACCCATATGGGGGAAGGTTTCCCCTATCCGCAAACGGGATTATTATTATTATTATTATCTTCACTTTCTCAGACGTTAAGTCCGGTTAAAAATGGAGTGACGCGGACCTTGATCAAGCGTGACTTCCTTTTAACTGTACGGTATGTGTTATATTGCATTTAGGAACTTTCGGGTAATTGAACATGTATCAATAATTACAGATTTCTGAAGTTGTATATATAAGTTTGGATGTAGCTGTATTGCATTGATGTACTGGTGGATATTGCGTGGTATGACTCCTGTAGTTGAAAGTATAATTGGTATAATGTCAACTTTATCCTGATGCCACATGTCCTTTACTTCCTCAGCCAGTTGGATGTATTTTTCAATTTTTTCTCCTGTTTTCTTCTGTATATTTGCTGTATTGGGTATGGATATTTCAATTAGTTGTGTTAATTTCTTCTTTTTATTGGTGAGTATGATGTCAGGTTTGATATGTGGCGTTGTTTTATCTGTTATAATGGTTCTGTTCCAGTATAATTTGTATTCATCATTCTCCAGTACATTTTGTGGTGTATACTTGTATGTAGGAACGTGTTGTTTTAAAAGTTTATGTTGTAAGGCAAGCGACGTTGTCATGTTTTCTGGGGTATTCTGTATTTGCTAGTATTGTACATCCGCTTGTGATGTGATCTACTGTTTCTATTTGTTGCTTGCAAAGTCTGCATTTATCTGTTGTGGTATTGGGATCTTTAACAATATGCTTGCTGTAATATCTGGTGTTTATTGTTTGATCCTGTATTGCAATCATGAATCCTTCTGTCTCACTGTATATATTGCCTCTTTTTAGCCATGTGTTGGATGCGTCTTGATCGATGTGTGGCTGTGTTAGATGATATGGGTGCTTGCCATGTAGTGTTTTCTTTTTCCAATTTACTTTCTTTGTATCTGTTGATGTTATGTGATCTAAAGGGTTGTAGAGGTGGTTATGAAATTGTAGTGGTGTAGCCGATGTATTTATGTGGGTGATTGCTTTGTGTATTTTGCTAGTTTCTGCTCGTTCTAGAAAGAATTTTCTTAAATTGTCTACCTGTCCATAATGTAGGTTTTTTATGTCGATAAATCCCCTTCCTCCTTCCTTTCTGCTTAATGTGAATCTTTCTGTTGCTGAATGTATGTGATGTATTCTATATTTGTGGCATTGTGATCGTGTAAGTGTATTGAGTGCTTCTAGGTCTGTGTTACTCCATTTCACTACTCCAAATGAGTAGGTCAATATTGGTATAGCATAGGTATCTACAGCTTTTGTCTTGTTTCTTGCTGTCAATTCTGTTTTCAGTATTTTTGTTAGTCTTTGTCTATATTTTTCTTTTAGCTCTTCCTTAATATTTCTATCATCTATTCCTATTTTTTGTCTGTATCCTAGATATTTATAGGCATCTGTTTTTTCCATCGCTTCTATGCAGTCGCTGTGGTTATCCAATATGTAATCTTCTTGTTTAGTGTGTTTTCCCTTGACTATGCTATTTTTCTTACATTTGTCTGTTCCAAAAGCCATATTTATATCATTGCTAAATACTTCTGTTATCTTTAGTAATTGGTTGAGTTGTTGATTTGTTGCTGCCAGTAGTTTTAGATCATCCATGTCTAGCAAATGTGTGATTTTGTGTGGGTATGTTCCAGTAATATTGTAACCATAATTTGCATTATTTAGCATGTTGGATAGTGGGTTCAGAGCAAGGCAGAACCAGGAAGGACTTAATGAATCTCCTTGGTATATTCCACGCTTAATCTGTATTGGCTGTGATGTGATATTATTTGAATTTGTTTGGATATTAAGTGTAGTTTTCCAGTTTTTCATTACTATGTTTAGGAACTGTATCAATTTAGGATCTACTTTATATATTTCCAATATTTGTAGTAACCATGATGGGGTACACTATCAAAAGCTTTTTGGTAATCGATGTATGCGTAGTGTAGCGACCTTTGTTTAGTTTTAGCTTGATATGTCACCTCTGCATCTATTATCAGTTGCTCTTTACATCCTCGTGCTCCTTTGCAACAGCCTTTTTGTTCTTCATTTATAATTTTGTTCTGTGTTGTATGTGTCACTAGTTTCTGTTTGATGACTGAAGTTAATATTTTGTATATTGTTGGTAGGCATGTTATGGGGCGATATTTAGCTGGGTTCGCTGTGTCTGCTTGATCTTTAGGTTTCAGATAAGTTATTCCATGTGTAAGTGTATCAGGGAATGTGTATGGGTCTGCAATGTAACTGTTAAATAATTTAGTTAGATGTGAATGTGTTGCAGTGAACTTCTTTAACCAGAAATTTGCTATTTTATCATTTCCAGGGGTTTCCAATTGTGAGTAGAATTAATTGCTTGGGTGACTTCATGTTGCAAAATTGTCACTTCAGGCATTTGTGGTATCATCTTGTATGTGTCTGTTTCTGCTTGTATCCACCGTGCATGCCTGTTATGTTGTACCGGGTTTGACCATATGTTGCTCCAGAAGTGTTCCATGTCTGTTATGTTTGGTGGATTGTTTATTTCAATGTGTGTGTTATCTATTGTCTGGTAAAATTTCTTTTGGTTTGTGTTGAATGTTTGGCTTTGTTTCCTTCTATTTTCACTTTTTTTGTACCTTCTGAGTCGTTTGGCGAATGCTTGTAATTTCTGCTTCTTTTCGTCTAATTGCTCTGTCGCTTCTTGTTGTGAGATTTTACCTAACCTTTTTCGTTTTTTTCCGAGATTTCATTTCTTATAAATTGTGTTAGCTGTCCGATGTCTTTTCTCAGTTTTTCTATTTTGATCTGTAGCCTGTGTTGCCATGCTGGTTTTGTGGGTTTCTTCTGTGTGTTGGTTGGTTCTGATCTCTGCCTAGTGTGTATATTTAGTGTAGTGAGTGCTCCTATATATACCAGTAGTTGTAACTCTTCCATAGTTGTGTTTTCATTTATTTTGTTGTATATGATTGTGTTGATAGTTTTTATTGTTGTTTCGACTTGTGGGTTATTTGGTGGTCTATGCAAGAATGGTCTAATGTCTGTATTTGTGTCTTTGTATTCTATATATGTTAGCTGAAATCTTTCTTCTATATCTAATATCTGTGTCACTTTGTGTTCTATTTGTGCTTGTTCTGGTGGCTGCCTTAAGATTTCGTTTTCCTCTGATTGTTTAATTGGTGCGTGTTGTTCTTTGTTTGTTTGCTCTGGGATGTTTGAGTCCATTACTGTATTTTCTTCTTCTTCTGATTGCACATTATTTTGTTCCAGTATTTGTTGTACTTGTTGTTTGATGTTATCTAATTCTGACTGGGGTATCCTGATATTTTTTATTATTACACGCATCTGATCAGCTAGTCGTTGTTCTGTTAAAAATTTTAATTCTGGGTATCTGGTAATAAATGTTGTGTATACTTGTGATCTGTATCCAGTTGTGTTGGTTCCTAGGTTTGTTGCTTGGTAATAACAGAACATGAGGTGTCGATTAACTTCATCTGACCATCTCATCCTCTGTCTTTGTTTTCCTTCTAGGGTGGTTGCAGGAAGCATATCCTGCAAAACACCTCTATTTGGATTTAAATCATTTTCCAGTTGGCTAGCAGTGTCGTTACCATTGTGGGCGGGCATAGGGTTCAAGCGTCGTCCCCGACCATGACGGCGCTTGTCCGAGGCTTCATTAGTTCTGTCCTGAACCAACTAATAACACTAAAAGGGGGGTTAGCCCTATTAGTGGTTTGTTCTTTTCGTCGCCTTTTACGACTGGCAGAACATACCGGAGGCCTATTCTTTTCCCGGGCCTCCACGGGATTTATTATTATTATTATTATTATTATTATTATATCATCAGCAAATCCAATATGGTGTATCATCCCACCACTGAAATAGATGTGTATTGTTCGATTCAATATTTCCATCACAGAAATATGGGTTATAATTACGTTACTTTGTTGCTAGTAGACATATTTCTCACTTTTTCTTAGTCACTTGCTACGTGTTACTCCATCCTAGCAATGTATGTGCGCAGCATTGTTGCAATACAGACGATTAAATTATCGGATTTCTGTAATTTCTTTTCGATACCAGATAATTCTAATCGGATTCAACCAGTCAGTCTTAATGTGGATATCCGACTACGACTCTCATCATATGATGGATTTTGTAAACCACATTCTTAATCGGACTGTTGAATCTAGATCACCTACCTAATACAGGGCCTGAATTCTTAAACACTGTGGAAAATAATAATTCAATATGGTTATTACAAAAACGTTATTTAAATATAAATATATGAACTAACGAGATAACAGTTTATTTACAGGAGCAGAGCCTCATCCATCATAGTAGAGCAGTGCGAGATTGGTTTCAGGGCCAAGAGAGGATAAAGCTGTTGCCGTTTGTTCCACGATCACCGAACATCAACAAGATAGAGAATATGTGGGCAGGGGTAACAAGGTCATTGCCATGTGGACCAACAAATGGAAGCGACCTTTGGACGAATATAGAAAACGTATGGTATGAAGTAAACCATCACGCTACACTCCCGACGACTTAATGAAATCAATGGCCCTGAGACTTCGAGAAATCATACGCAATGATCGTGTGTGGGTTGGTTACTAAAAGTATACTCGTCCACAAAACCCATGTGGACAATTATCTGATAATCGGTCAAGCGTTGCTTTGTCGCAGCCCTTTGGCATACAAGTCCATTTACTTTCAGTCTCCTCCTTACAATTCGTGCATTGCAAGGTAATTGAAAAATCTCATCCACTCAATGCCAGCTGATGAATTGACTGGTGCATGTGTTGTTCAACACACAGTAGTTGTCAGCATCACTGGAATCAATGACTGTTTCCGTGTGTGTGTGTGTGTGTGTGTGTGTGTGTGTGTGTGTGTGTGTGTGTGTTTTCGTGTTCACGCACTACCTGAATCAATATTATTAACAGTGGAGAGACAACCAACAATAAATATTGCACCAAATATGACTGTAAAGTATTTTAATGCGATGGGAAGTTACAAACTGAATTTTTGCCCAACCCACGTCCTGCATATTACGTTAAGTAAGATGTATTAACTACATAGTATCGTTAGCAGAGACAGTGCGCTCTTGTTGTCGAGGCTCTCGACAAGTGTGGCGATTAGCAGTGCCCAATGCCGCCGCGATTTGTTTATGTTGGCTGAGCGTGGACACTGCAGCAGACGCTTCGCCACAAACAGAAAGAAATCACCTTGGCTCTGACTGCAGTAAGCGGATGTCACTGCCTGCGTGTTCTTATAGTAACCAACGTGAGACTCTACTCACAGGTGCCATGAAGCAATTGCAACGGGTATCATGGCATTAGTCATCAGAATATTAACCAGTGATGAAATGTTCACTTTATTTGAATCCCAAGAAAATAGGAACCTGCTCACAAAAGAATGTGTGGTGATATAAAGGTTTATCCAACATACAAAAATTAACTTCAGGGCTTTCGTGTACGCAGTAGTAGCACACAAGGAAATATTATGTCTTGCAAGCGTATATTTCATTTCCTCTTCTCATATTAACGCCCTTGTTTTTTAGTATGAAGTAAGAAAATAAACACGAAAAACTAAAGTTCCTGAGAAGCATCACGAAAAACTAAAGTTCCTGAGAAGCGTATAAGTCATTTCCTCTTCTCATATCATTACTTTTGTTTTAGTATGAAGTAAGAAAATAAACAGTTTAGGGTTGTGAAGCATAATATGACCCCAGATTCTTATCGTGGGCGCTATCGGAAACGCATAAAGCAGGGAGCTGTCCATTCTTTTGTCCAACAGTCTGTTACCTTTCATGTATTACTCCCGCTAGGGGATTCTTATTTAAGGACATGTGGGCATCAAGTTCTTCAGCAGAATAAGCCTTGGCCGCCGAAGTGGCCGTGCGGTTAAAGGTTCTGCAGTCTGGAACCGCAAGACCCCTACGGTCGCAGGTTCGAATCCTGCCTCGGGCATGGATGTTTGTGATGTCCTTAGGTCAGTTAGGTTTAACTAGTTCTAAGTCCTAGGGGACTAATGATCTCAGCAGTTGAGTCCCATAGTGCTCAGAGCCATTTGAACCATTTTTTAGAATAAGCCTTGTGGTATTGTGCTAATTACGCTATGGAAAAAATACAACAAAGACTAGTTCCCCTAGAGCAGCGAGGATAATTGCACATGTCTGTATTCAGCAATGACTGCCAGCTGCCACAACACTTCGCAGAATCCATGCGGCAGGCAACACAACTGTGCGTGCACTTCAGACTTCATTCAGAAAGACGCCAGGTGATAGATGGAAACGTCAAATTAATGTCGCTTTCCGAGTCGTATCCAATCCAGAATGAGGTGTTATTAAGGTAGTTGAGCGTTCTAGCAATTACACTTTTATAATTCCCACATGAGTATTTCGATAGCCAAAAGAACCCGTTTGTGTGAAACCATCGGGAACTGCATTAATATCAAACTGCAAGAACTTGAGACAATACGTGGACACTTGTCTTCGCTGGGTGACCTATTACTGTTATTTAGGATTCTCTCCGTCCCAGTCGTAATGCAAATGGATCTTCAGAGGGGCTTTCCGCTATTCTTGACAAACGTCAGCAACTTGTAATCACTGCGAGTCTCAACTGCGTGACGATAACGGTTCAGGTTGTCAGTACTTGTGGTGGTGTTATGCTGTCAAACTGCGTTCAGTAACGTTAATGGTGGCACACATAATTTAGCACTGACTACCTACTTAAGTAAAGATAGTGTTGTGGCGTCGTCGCTTCTCTTTATTTGGCCTCAGCTTGAGTAATTCGATTTAACGAACATAGTACTCCATTCGCGGTGTGCTAATGATGCCGTATGACGACAGAGATCATCGTGGGGGATTACATTAATTCTGCAATGAATTGCTTAACAAATATTACCCTCAGCTATACAGCTGGAATGATTCATTACACATGTACTCTATGTTGCATTCGTTAAGTGATCAGTTCGTTGCAACGCTACTTCTACTGTTCGTAAATACTTGTATGATTCAAAAATGGTTTAAATGGCTCTGAGCACTATCGGACTTAACTTCTGAGATCATCTGTCCGCTAGAACGTAGAACTACTTAAACATAACTAACCTAAGGACATCAGCGCCTAGAACCGCTCGGCCACCCCGGAAATAACTGGATATAGTTAGAATATATGGAATCCCAAATCAGTATGGCGATGAGTGGGGAAATGCTGACTAACTATACAATAACTTCTAGCTGTTTCAATAAACCTTATATAAAGGCACATTTGCATGCCGTGCGTGAGTTTCCTCGGAAACGCGAAATCTTAATTAAATAATTAATCTGTGACAAATAAATAAAGCCTATGGCACAGAACTGCAGCGCTGTGTCGCTGATAAAACAAAAACACAATTACGATACTCTTATGTTTTGATTAAGAAGGAGAGGTATTGGACAAGTGGTGCGGGAAGCACGTATATTTCATTGACTGGCACACCGCCATATTTGATGTTATATAAGAACACTGCGAGTTGCAATCTTACTAGGCACTCGATTCTGTAAAGAATTTATATTTATGAAAGTAAGTAGAATTATTTAACTGTAGGCTTATTCGTTGAATATATCTGATTTAACTAACTGTGTAAACTATTTATGATTAGTAGACAGTCACCTCTGTACGACGTATTGACATGGCTGGCAAATTATTCTAATATTGAGATTTAGATTTGAGTCCGCACCTACCGCAGCAGTCTTTGGAAACGATTTAAATACGAAGTCCGATTATTTGAGTCTTATTTCACGGTCAACTGCGAATAACATTACATTTACGAAAAAGCCATTGTCAAGCGTCTGATACCGAATAATTAAACGTCCACGTTCCAGATAAGCAAATATTAATTACATCCAATCACTATCATACATAATTAATAATTAATGTTTTATTTTCTATTATTTTATTTATTTTATATTGGCGACTGCGTGTCGGACTTGTTATTTTGTCATTTGTTACATTGTTCTCTTTGTTTCATGTGAAAAATCAACTTTCTGGACCTGGACGTGAATGTATGAGAAATAACAAAAATCCGAAGATATTTTCCAATTCTAAAATTTTGCGGGAAGACGCAATGAAGCTTCCAGCAAAATAAGGTAAGAAGCAGCATCTTTGCATTGGCAGGCTTGACCAGGCGCATAATTCAGTGTATTAGCTCTTCAGTAGATTCTGTAGTATTTCTTTCGCGCGTAGCAGTTTCCAGTGATAAATTTCATTCTCAGTGCTTTTCCTTAAACAATAACTTCTGCAACAATACCAATACACGAGTGTACAATATGGCCGACTTCTGTACGATACGTTGTAACATGGCCAGCAGCCATTAAGAATAATCCGATATTCAGTTTACATTTTTAAATTAACAAACAGCCATTGTTGCTACGAGCGATTCGTGTTCAACTGCATTTTATTTTAAAACCAGTGTCAAACTTTATTTTCTTGAAGCATACCATACCTGTGGCATGGTCATAATTAGAAAACAATACGCAAAGATGGAACAGCAAAGACATACTATTCAGACGCAATCCGACTCGGACGAGAGACAAATATTAGAAAATGACTTTACGACAGCAACCGGTAGTGACGATTCATCAAATATTGACGCAAGTGTTATCGGAAATTTTGACAATAGGCCGTCCACCACAAAAATTTCAAAGTCTCAGTCAGAGCCCATGTTAATACATGACGTCACGTCTAATGACGCGGCGGGGGCAGAGACCTTGCAAACAGTAAACATTGCCAACATGTTACAAATGCTAATGAAACAAAACGCAGAAAATATGGCAACCTTAAGGATGCAGAACGCGGAAAACATGGCAACCTTAAAGACACAAAATGAACAGTTAAAGACACAAAATGAACAGTTAAACATACAAAATGACGAAATTAAGTCTGATCTCATAGCAATCAAGACAGGTAGTGACACTTTATGTAAACGTGTGGAACTTACAGACGCCACACTGACCAAACAGATGACTGAGCTCAGTACGAAATTTTCCAAGTTTAATACCATACAAGAAAAGACTACAAATGACGTAGCACTTTTACAGACACAATTAAAAAACCTTAATGTCACGTGTGAAGCTCTTACTGAACAAATTCAAACATATCCTTCAGTACACGACAACCTTGAAAAACGAATTACCGACGTGCAGAATGAATTTGACGATGTTGACCAACACCTGACTGACATCTTACAATCTGATGCCACAGCTCATTTTCAAAATATTAATAAAGAATTTCATGATTGGGTAGAGAACAAAGATAAATATTTTGATAGATGCATACGTGAAAATTTACCAACAATTGTGCACGACTCCGTAGCGGAATATATCACTAATAACAAACAGCTGATTAGTGACGCAGTACAATCCGTCACTGCACCCATGAGACAGTTCACCGATCAACCACAGTCTGAATATAACGAAAATATCAGTCAAAATGTACAGTTCAGAAACCAATATACATTCGAGTATGACGCACACATACCGCACACGACAAACACACAAGAACAAAATACACCACGACTACAACACATACCACGACGTGCAACCACAAACACAAGCTATTATCATGGTAAACCACAGCAACATTATCGTAATTACTCGCCATCTGAACACTGCAGTAATTACAGTGGAACAAATCCATATCATAATGCAAAGGAAGAAGAAAGCTTAATAAAACACAGGCAATTTCAGACTTTTATCCCAGAAAAACGAACCATTCATCCGGTGATTTTTCTTAAATCTTTTAGTAACGCATTTCCACGCACTTGGAGTGACCGGAAAAAGATTTCATATATTGTCGGTTACGAGTACATCCAAGGCGATGCAGCTGTCTGGGCATACAGTCAAGCTGACGTATGTACCACGTACAGTGAGTTTGAGCGTGCCTTTCTGAACAAATTCTGGTCGCAATCCGTCCAGGAGCGACTCAGAAGACAAATTTTAGAACCTGAAACTTTTAACAGTAAAAATGGTAACTTACGCAGATATTTTGAAAACTTGAACATGGGACATTTTTTGGACGAACCAGTCGCATCACGTGATATACTCCGTGCGTTGAAGGCCAAATTGCCTTTCAACATTAAAGAAAAACGATCCAGATTATTTTTTAACAGCTTTAGATTCGGTTGACATGTTACTAGAAGATCAGCTCTTCGCGCGGCAAAACAGCAGCCACAATGTTTATACTAGTGGTATGCAAAACATGCAGGCTTGCCAACTCAATTCTGGCGCGCCCACAGTTGGATACGCGGTACAGCAAAAATAGCAAACTCACATGCCGTCTCAATACGGAAATCAAAATCAACACGCGTATTCCAATACAAACAACAGTTACAACAGTAATAAGACTCCATGCAGCAATCCATACAAAAGGCACCGCGGTAATAACAACAACGGTAACAACGGATACAAATGTAACAACAAAAACACAAACAGAAATAGAAATAATAATAACTAAGAGCCAAGACAGCATCAAGGCTGGACTCGTAGCGATCAATACTTTCATTCAAACACTGCTTTACCACAGCAGCTACCAGGACAAAATTGGAGCATACCCTACGACCGACAGGTAAGTTATAATGCGCAACAGCAACAACAACCGCAGAAGTTTGGAGATCACAACAGGCAATATCCGAATGTGAATATAATAGAAATGACACCTGATACACAACCTCAATCTGTGTCAGTACCTAATACAAATGCTAATCCAAAAAACTAGAAACAGTCACTTCTATGCCCCGGGTCGTGGCTGAAGAATTCTTGGGGGGCGACTTCAATGTTAATCAGTTGTTTGACACCACAATTGAACAACAAAATATTGATATGCCTAATAATTCTAAACAAAAACTACCTGTTTTATTTATAAGATACAACCACAATGACAATATATCAGATGAACTTTTGCAACACAGTACACAATGTCGTTCAAACGCAAATGAAATTGTTTTAGCGTCTACTACTGGTGTAGTAGGTGGGATTCTAACTACTATTATCTTAGATACAGGTGCAGCTGTGAGCGTTTTGTCTTTTAATTTCTATAGAAAGATGTGTGAATTGGAGCCTGTGCCTGAGTTTCCCGCCCAAAACTGTAAAATAACTACTGCTCTAGGTAATAAGTCATGTAGGGTTACAAAGCAAGTTTTTGTAAACATTAAAATAGGTAATGGAACCGTACAATGGCCATTCCTGGTTGTACAAAACCTTGTGACAAACTGCATATTAGGAATAGATATTATGAGCGAGAAGGATTGCATTATAGACTTCTCCAAAGGTAAATGTATTTTAAATGATAAAGGCAGTGTAATTATTATTGATTTGGACAGAAGAACTCTAAAGCATGACAAACACTGTACAGGATATAAGGTTCAGTTAGTACTTGACAATGACATTCAAGACATGCAAACACACTCATCTGACACAGAGCTAATGGACTTGAAAACATTGCTTGATCATAAGATAAATGAAGCTACAGCTCTCAGTGTACATGAACGTATAAAACTACAGGAAGTGTCATCCAAATATTTACAAGTTTTTACCAAACGATTAGGTGTTATCAACACGTATGTGTACAAGATTGAAGTTAAGCCTCACAAGATCTTCTACCACAAAACATATAACGTACCGTTATCTCAACGACCTGCTGTGTGGCAAGAACTAAAACAAATTACAACATAGATAATAAGTAGTATAGAAATTTTCATTTCAGCGGTTCCAGTGACGCAGTTGAAGACAGAAGAACTTTTCTTTCAACGCCGCGGCACCACCGAGAAGGCTGAATATTAAAGTAAAATTTATGATTACGTAGCAGTGAATGATACATTAATTTTTCACGGAACATTTGTGACTGTAGGTACCACTGACTTGGTATGACACCTGACGAAGCGACAGACGTCATCTGTGAAACGATCTTTTACTTCGAGAAATAGATTAGACGCACATCTCTCAGCAAGAAAAGCATCTACCAGTAGCCAAGGCCACACAGACACTATTCACACACGCACAAAACGCGAGGAATCGAACAGTTTTCCGTCTCTTATTATTTTGAATATTTATTGAGTAGTGAAAACGCCTAGTCTTGCCTACTGATGTAATGAATGTTGTGTCTAACCTATCTTAATTTCAGATGACATCACAAAAAACATCGATATAATCCCAGCAAAACCGTTAAAGAGGACGTAAATATCTGCAATTCATGTAATCAAATTGACACAATGTAATAATTTATAGCTATGTAATGATAATGTAAACATGTTTATGTGTAACTGTATTATGTTTATGCTAAGAAAATATGTGACGTGTATGTGTATGATTACTTTTTTTTTTTTTAAACTGATGTATAATGTAACTGTTACTACGTGAAAATTTGAACGATAACGAGTGCCAAAATGTAAAAAAAAAAAAAATAAAAAAATAAAAAAAAATAAAAAAAAAATTTGTGTAGTGAACCACTGTTTACGGACATTAACGTACATTACTAAGTCTGCAACTACGCAGAAACCTATGTGAAAGAAACTGTTAATGACATTCATCATGCATCGTACCTTTGTAAATGCGATGAACGATTTCTTTGATAAGTAACTACGAACATTTAGGTGAGCTATATTTAGCAAAAAACTGAAAATGTGAAGTGCGTAATTGGTGCATCGTCTAGTGACATTACTACAGTATCTAACTTCAAGATGTTAACTGGATTAAATGGTCACAACGTGCCTGTCCAGAAAACAACACGACGAGTGGAAGAATTTTGGTTGGAACTTCAGGGAATGGAATGTTCTCGAAATGTGACGGACACACTTACCTGGACTGTCCAAGGATCGACGCCAGCTATGTGCCGTCCGAGGTTCTGCAACCAAGCTTCCACGGAATATCGAAAACGAACTGCATATGGACCAATTACTCGACGGGTCACGTCTGATCTGTAATAAACAATGCCTTTTATCACAACGAACTGCATCACAATGACTATAATGAAAATAGGAAATGGACATGCTTATGTATCAATCACGTTGTTATACAGCGATGTTACCGTGAAAAAAAAAAAAAACTTTACCACGACGACACTAAGCTGTGAAAAATTATTGTGCAGTAGATGAATATAATCTGCAATAACGACACGATGTGTATAGGTCAACGCACCTGAAACAAAAAGACATTTTTCTTTGAAGCATTTCATTGCAGTACTATGTAACTAAGAACATTCAACAATCTAAAGTTGTATTATAACAAATATTGTAATTTTAAAACTAAGTTACCTGTCATAGAATGTAGTCTTCATATGTAATCTTGGTGGAATATTTTCTTTGTGCAACGACTAAGAAATGCGCGCGCACACGAACAATATGAACTGCAATACTGTGCCGCGTGATCTAAATTTACGATATAACGGCAGTGCCGGAGTCACACATGCGCTTCTGAGCATGCGCGCACTCTATTTTGCCAACATAAGAACTTTTACGGCGCACGCGCGTCATTCAAATTTTGTATATAATATACAGTATAATGTAAGTCATGTAAATAGTTGTAGATAACTTAGATTTTCTTGTGCCTTTAGGTGAATTGCTCGCCTGCAGGTGTGTCCTTTCGCCTCGCAATTCAGGGGGCAATATAAAGGCACATTTGTATGCCGTGCGTGAGTTTCCTTGGAAACGCGAAATCTTAATTAAATAATTAATCTGTGACAAATAAATAAAGCCTATGGCACAGAACTGCAGCGCTGTGTCGCTGATAAAATAAAAACACAATTACGATACTCTTATGTTTTGATTAAGAAGGAGAGGTCTTGGACAAGTGGTGCGGGAAGCACGTATATTTCATTGACTGGCACACCGCCATATTTGATGTTATATAAGAACACTGCGAGTTGCAATCTTACTAGGCACTCGATTCTGTAAAGAATTTATATTTATGAAAGTAAGTAGAATTATTTAACTGTAGGCTTATTCGTTGAATATATCTGATTTAACTAACTGTGTAAACTTTTTATGATTAGTAGACAGTCACCTCTGTACGACGTATTGACATGGCTGGCAAATTATTCTAATATTGAGATTTAGATTTGAGTCCGCACCTACCGCAGCAGTCTTTGGAAACGATTTAAATACGAAGTCCGATTATTTGAGTCTTATTTCACGGTCAACTGCGAATAACATTACATTTACGAAAAAGCCATTGTCAAGCGTCTGATACCGAATAATTAAACGTCCACGTTCCAGATAAGCAAATATTAATTACATCCAATCACTATCATACATAATTAATAATTAATGTTTTATTTTATATTATTTTATTTATTTTATACTTAACTTGTAACAATTGGAAGCAGGGAGCAGTGGAAGAACGAACCACTAAACCGTGCAGGAGACATAATATAGTGGTTTACTGACAGGTCGAAAACAAATGAAAGTACTGGGTCTGGTGTACTGCCTAGAATCACTTTAGGGAAGATGGCCACAGTATTACACGGTATCTTCTATCAGCATGTGCACGGAGGAAAATTAGAGCAGACCCTACAAAAATCGTGGCATCTACTTTTATTCAGACAGCCAAGCAGCTCTGAAATCTCTGTCAGCCCCTGCAAATAGATCGAAGGTCGTTGGAGAGTGCCATGAAGCATTTTCTTTCGGACATGTCCGAAAGAACAGACACCACACATATATCCATATACAGGTTGTTTCAGCAGGAATAGTATATATTTTTGCATGTGGTAGTACAGACGAATTGCATTAAAAAATTTCCATATACAGGGTGTTACAAAAAGGTACGGCCAAACTTTCAGGAAACGTTCCTCACACACAAATAGAGAAAAGATGTTATGTGGACATGTGTCCGTAAACGCTTATTTTCCATGTTAGAGCTCATTTTAGCTTCGTCCACCTACGCTCAATGGAGCACGTTATCATGATTTCATGCGGGATACTCTACCTGTGCTGCTAGAACATGTACCTTTACAAGTACGACACAACATGTGGTTCATGCGCGATGGAGCTCCTGCACATTTCAGTCGAAGTGTTCGTACGCTTCTCAACAACAAATTCGGTGACCGATGGATTGGTAGAGGCGGACCAATTCCATGGCCTCCACGCTCTCCTGACCTCAACCCTCTTGACTTTCATTTATGCGGGCATTTGAAAGCTCTTGTCTACGCAACCCCGGTACCAAATGTACAGACTCTTCGTGCTCGTATTGTGGACGGCTGTGATACAATACGCCATTCTCCAGGGCTGCATCAGCGCATCAGGGATTCCATGCGACGGAGGGTGGATGCACGTATCCTCGCTAACGGAGGACATTTTGAACATTTCCTGTAACAAAGTGTTTGAAGTCACGCTGGTACGTTCTGTTGCTGTGTGTTTCCATTCCATGATTAATGTGATTTGAAGAGAAGTCATAAAATGAGCTCTAACATGGAAAGTAAGCGTTTCCGGACACATGTCCACATAATATATTTTCTTTCTTTGTGTGTGAGGAATGTTTCCTGAAAGTTTGGCCGTATCTTTTTGTAACACCCTGTAAATGCGTCTACTTTTTATTGAGTGCAGAGATACAGCTGTTCGTACGTAACCCTAACAGACTCAAAGAAAGGCAAATGAGGACATTCAAAGTTGATTTTCAAAAATTTCCCCACCAAATTTAATGCACTTTTAACTTCTCTTGATAATACCACGTGTAGCTCTTCTGAGGTCGTCTTTGGTTTCATTTATGAGGACTGCACTATTCATAATCCGAACGATCAAATCAGCTCTTGGTTTAATTTTTCTTTGTAGACTTCGCCTTTAACCATCCCCGCAGGCAAAAATCCAAAGAGATAAGGTCCAGTGACCTTGAAGGCCAAGGAAAGTGCCCATATCTAACGATCCATCTTCCGGGAAATGTTAGGTTTGGAGAATGTGTCACCTGAGGACTAGAATGTGCAGCAGCACTGTCATGCTGGAGGAACATACGCATTCTTGTAGCCAAATGAACCTGCATCTCGGCTCTTACAATAGTGCAATGGGTGCGCACTGGTTAGATGTAACTGATGAGAGAGTCCGACTCGGATTGTGGTTAAGGACAAATCCCAAACACATGGCCACGAACAATTGGGAGCGGAAACTTAATGTCATCGGAACCTTGTTGAAGGAGCATGGCATGTGATCGTTAGACCGACTACAGAAAGTTCAGTTTATTAATACTTACATACTTAGCAAAATATATCATGTTGTAGCAGTCTTACCGATACCACAGATCACAGCACATAAAATATTAGCTGTAGCCTCTTGGTATGTGTGGAAACAAAATATCTTCAAAGTATCCTTCCACACGGCGACTTTGCAAAGGCAAAACGGAGGACTTGGAATTAAAGACGTAGTTTTAAACTAATACATGCCACTAAGACGGGCATCACGAAACTTCTGTTCGTCTCGTTAGATCCTGGGGATACGAACGCTCCTGTTAATGTAGCATGCCAGCCTAGATTACGTCCGAAAGTACTATGGCGATTGGAGCTGTATAAGACTTCCACCAGCACAAACCAACAGTAGAACCGTCTATGATTATTTTACCAGACATCGTTTCCACAAACCAAATCCCATAAATTAACCTACAAAAAAAAAAAAAAAAAAAAAAAAAACTGGAGGAACGTCTGGAAAAATATCAACAATAAAATTCTACCAACTAGAGTCAGTGCCGTATGTTGCGACGTTGTAAACGAAACCATACCCACAGCGGAAAGATTATGGAAAATCAAATTGAGACCATCTCCATGCTTCGACAAATGTCGGCTTGTAGAAACTGTAGCGCACATCTTCTTATGTGAAAATAGAATCAGAATTTGGAACTGGACTAGGAAGAAATTAGCACTATCAACAGAACCGCAGAAAGTCATATACCGATAACTGAAGCTTTATAACCCAACTGGAAATATTACCCGTCCGCTAAGAATAAAAGTTATTCGTGGCTTCTGGGACAGTTTGTGTTTTACGTCGTAACAAACAAAACTTAGAACTTAGAAGAGTACATGTTTTATATTACAAAAGAACATTTTAAGCTGAAGAAGAATAACAAATATAAGGAAAGGTTTAAAATTTTTTTATCTATATGTGGGCTACAAAGAGGTGGACAGGTTTTTTGATTAGAAGCAGAATACTGTTCTTTCGCTTTTTTTTATTCTTGGAATATTCTTAAGCAGAATACTATTCTTTCACTTTTTTATCCCTGGAATATTCTTTTACGTTGATTCTAAAATCAGAACTGTTCTAATTTGTCAAAATCCGAAATTTCTTTCATTTGTTGAAAAATAAGTGGCTTCATTACAGACCTCATATGCATCCAGTGCGTGATAACTTAAACTGTGAATATATTTCTGAATGCATGTTTGTTATGTATTTTTTCCGTCACCCTATTCACTGCTATAAGTGATGTTCTACAAGGAACGCACGCCATTGGAAGCTGCAATCTGTAATTTATTTTACCTTAATAACTACATCAATTTTGTTCTCCAATTTAAAGTAATATATGGGCGCAAACATGGAATACATGGGAATAATGCAGCTGCTCAGTGATAGGTATGGGGGAGGCATCGTGGCTAGGCCTCGGATCTTCGACCCCTCCTCTCTTTGCCTCCGCCTACCTGGTGCTGAAAGTCTTCTCAACTTAAAAAAATAATAATAGTGCAGTGATCAGCAAGCGTGACTAGTAACCAGGAGGTCCAGGTTCGAAGCACAGTCGGTCACAAATTTTCATCTGCCGTCGTTGCTGTATTTCAACGCGCTGTGACAGTGTGGACGTCGATCCTTCGATATTTGAAATGCAATTGTTTTTTGAGGCTATAAAGGTGATCTGCGAACTTTGTCTTGCCATCAATGCAACAGGCCTTCAACGGCATCCAACCCTTAGTCATTGCTTTGTCATGTCATATATATGCGAATCAGACTGTAGTTCATATTTAGTCAAATAACGAATGGTCAGTATACAAGTATGCCGGCCGGATTGGCCGAGCGGTTGTAGCATCTACGGTCTGGAACCGCGCAACCGCTACGGTCGCAAGTTCGAATCCTGTCTCTGGCATGGATGTGTCTGATGTCCTAAGGCTTAAGTTAAAAAAAATGTGTGTGAAATCTTATGGGACTTAACTGCTAAGGTCATCAGTCCCTAAGCTTACACACTACTTAACCTAAATAATACTAAGGACAAACACATACACCCATGCCCGCGGGAGGTCTCGACCTCCGCTGGGACCAGCTGCACAGTCCACGACTGCAGCGCCCCAGACCGCTCGGCTAATCCCGCGCGGCTGGGTTTGAGTAGTTCTAAGTTCTAGCGAACTGATGACCTCAGAAGTTAAGTCCCATACTGCTCAGAGCCATTTAAACCATTTTTGAAGTATGTAAGTATTTACGAACAGTAGAAGCAGCATTGCAACGAATGCAACATAGAGTACATGCGTAATAAATCATTCCAGCTGTATAGCTGAGGGTAATATTTGTTAAGCAATTCATTGTAGAATTAATGCAGTCCCCAACGATGATCTCTGTCGTCATACGGTATCATTAGCAGCCCGCGAATGGAGTACTATGTTCGTTAAATCGAATTACTCAAGCTGAGGCCAAATAAAGAGAAGCGACGACGCCATAACACTATCTTTACTTAAATAGGTAGTCAGTGCTAAATTATGTGTGCCACCATTAACGTTACTGAACGCAGTTTGACAGCATAACACCACAACAACTACTAACTACCTGAACCGTTATCGTCACGCAGTTGAGACTCGCAGTGATTACAAGTTGCTGACGTTTGTCAAGAATAGCGGAAAGCCCCTCTGAAGATCCATTTGCATTACGACTGGGACGGAGAGAATCCTAAATAACAGTAATAGGTCACCCAGCGAAGACAAGTGTCCACGTATTGTCTCAAGTTCTTGCAGTTTGATATTAATGCAGTTCCCGATGGTTTCACACAAACGGGTTCTTTTGGCTATCGAAATACTCATGTGGGAATTATAAAAGTGTAATTGCTAGAACGCTCAACTACCTTAATAACACCTCATTCTGGATTGGATACGACTCGGAAAACGACGTTAATTTGACGTTTCCATCTATCACCTGGCGTCTTTCTGAATGAAGTCTGAAGTGCACACACAGTTGTGTTGCCTGCCGCATGGATTCTGCGAAGTGTTGTGGCAGCTGGCAGTCATTGCTGAATACAGACATGTGCAAATATCCTCGCTGCTCTAGGGGAACTAGTCTTTGTTGCATTTTTTCCATAGCGTAATTAGCACAATAACACAAGGCTTATTCTGCTGAAGCACTTGATGCCCACAAGTCCTTAAATAGGAATCTCATAGCGGGAGTAATACATGAAAGGAAACAGACGGTTGGACAAAAGAATGGACAGCTCCCTGCTTTAAGCGTTTCCGATAGCGCCTACGATAAGAGTCTGGTGTCACATTATGCTTCACAACCATAAACTTTTTATTATTTTACTTCATACTAAAACAAAAGTGATGAAATGAGAAGAGGAAATGACTTATATGCTTCTCAGGAACTTTAGTTTTTCGTGTTTATTTTCTTACTTCATACTAAAAAACAAGGGCGTTAATATGAGAAGAGGAAATGAAATATACGCTTACAAGACATAATATTTCCTTGTGTGCTTCTACTGCGTACACAAAAGCCTTGAAGTTAATTTTTGTATGTTGGATAAACCTTTATATCACCTCACATTCCTTTGTGAGAAGGTTCCTATTTTCTTGGGATTCAAATAAAGTAGACATTTCATCACTGGTTAATATTCTGATGACTAATGCCATGATACCCGTTGCAATTGCTTCATGGCACCTGTGAGTAGAGTCTCACGTTGGTTACTATAAGAACACGCAGGCAGTGACATCCGCTTACTGCAGTCAGATCCAAGGTGATTTCTTTCTGTTTATGGCGAAGCGTCTGCTGCAGTGTCCACGCTCAGCCAACATAAACAAATCGCGGCGGCATTGGGCACTGCTAATCGCCACACTTGTCGCGAGCCTCGACAACAAGAGCGCACTGTCTCTGCTAACGATACTATGGTGTTAATACATCTTACTTAACGTAATATGCAGGACGTGGGTTGGGTAAAAATTCAGTTTGTAACTTCCCATCGCGTTAAAATACTTTACAGTCATATTTGGTGCAATATTTATTGTTGGTTGTCTCTCCACTGTTAATAATATTGATTCAGGTAGTGCGTGAACACGAAAACACACACACACACACACACACACACATACACGGAAACAGTCATTGATTCCAGTGAGGGTGACAACTACTGTGTGTTGAACAACACATGCACCAGTCAATTCATCAGCTGGCATTGAGTGGATGAGATTTTTCAATTACCTTGCAATGCACGAATTGTAAGGAGGAGACTGAAAGTAAATGGACTTGTATGCTAAAGGGCTGCGACAAAGCAACGCTTGACCGATTATCAGATAATTGTCCACATGGGTTTTGTGGACGAGTATACTTTTAGTAACCAACCCACACACGATCATTGCGTATGATTTCTCGAAGTCTCAGGGCCATTGATTTCATTAAGTCGTCGGGAGTGTAGCGTGATGGTTTACTTCATACCATACGTTTTCTATATTCGTCCAAAGGTCGCTTCCATTTGTAGGTCCACATGGCAATGACCTTGTTACCTCTGCCCACATATTCTCTATCTTGTTGATGTTCGGTTATCGTGGAACAAACGGCAACAGCTTTATCCTCTCTTGGCCCTGAAACCAATCTCGCACTGCTCTGCTATGATGGATGCGGCTCTGCTCCTGTAAATAAACTGTTATCTCGTTAGTTCATATATTTATATTTAAATAACGTTTTTGTAATAAGTATATTGTATTATTATTTTCCACAGTGTTTAAGAATTCAGGCCCTGTATTAGATAGGTGATCTAGATTCAACAGTCCGATTAAGAATGTGGTTTACAAAATCCATCATACCGCACGACCGCTACGGTCGCAGGTTCGAGTCCTGCCTCGGGCATGGCTGTGTGTGATGTCCTTAGGTTAGTTAGGTTTCAGTAGTTCTAAGTTCTAGGGGACTTATGACCACAGCAGTTGAGTCCCATAGTGCTCAGAGCCATTTGAACCATTTTTGAAATCCATCATATGATGAGAGTCGTAGTCGGATATCCACATTAAGACTGACTGGTTGAATCCAATTAGAATTATCTGGTATCGGAAAGATATTACAGAAATCGGATAATTTAAACGTCTGTATTGCAACAGTGCTGCGCACATAAATTGCTATAATGGAGTAACACGTAGCAAGTGTCTAAGAAAAAGTGAGAAATATGTCTACTAGCAGCAAAGTAACGTAATTATAACCCATATGTATGTGATGGAAATACTGAATCGAACAATACACATCTATTTCAGTGGTGGGAAGATACACCATATCGGATTTGCTGATGACATAATGACAATAATAATAATAATAATAATAAGAAGAAGAAGAAGAATCCCGTTTGGGGATAGGGGAAACTGTCCCCCATATGGGTGGTACCGATGAAATCAAATACTTGCGGTGAACCAAATACTAATACAGTCCTGAACGGCTACTCAATCCGTTGAACCGAAAATCCAAAAACGTCTGAGTGAAAATCCCCGTACTCTGGTCACGGTCTGTTAACTCAATCATCTCGGCTGAAAATATTTACTTCCAAAGGCTTCAGAACCCTCTGGTGCTGTCCGGTCCTGGTATCACCGAAGCCAAACGAATGAAACACAAACAAACATGAACTGTGCAAGCAAAGTCAACTTTACCCTAGGTGGTACACAACCCGGCTGTCGACAGGCAGCAGTTGGATTTTCGGATTTGGGGAGTCCAGGTCAGCACGGCAGAGAATATCGAAGATTTCTGATAAATTTCCATACAAGCAGAAAAGATGTATTTGAAAACTAAACATCGATACATTGGCCCAAACACGGAAACTAAATAATCTTACAAAAGAAATCGACCGACAAAAAATTCTCATCCTTGCTCTTCAAGAGCCAAGACTAACTGACAATGAAACCTTGCATTACGGAAACCATTGTATCTTCAAGAGCAAAATACAACAAAAGGTAGTGAGAAGCGTACCAATCTTCGGCGTGGCATTTCTCGAACACAGTTCTATCCTCAACTCTGTCAAAGAAATCACACCCATCAACAATCGACTTATGACTATGCTCATTCAGATTCCCAGTAAAAAATATACACTCATCAGTGCACATGCCCCCACCAACATCGAAAAGAAGAAAAACACCGGAAATGTCGAAAAATTCGGGAACACACTCCAAAATACGATGAGCACAATTCACCAAGATGACGTGATAATACTAATGGGAGACTTCAACTCTCTATTTGGGACAGAAAAAAGCTATAGAATAATCATTGGTACAAATTCAACACGCCGAAACGTTTAGACCAACGGCACACGTCTGCCAACAATTCAACCATAAAAGGATATCTTCCCACTTTAGGAAAAAACCAGTTTCCAGCTAACATGCTTGGCTGCCAGGTGCAAGCTGCTTTCGTTCGCCTTTCGAGACTCGCTGAAGGCAGAGCTACAAGCAGGCAGATACAAACTCAATAAGGGAATCATAAGAAAACGCTCGAACAAAATTCGTCTTGCTTTCAGTAACCCTTAGTGTCAGAGCGAAAAACGTACGCTACTGCCAAATTCATAATGCCACTTTTGTTTTCTGCCGACATATTTTTTGTTGTTGTGAATATATAATTTATCTGTTAAATGCCACATTTTCATAATACTTGCGAATGATACAGGAAATGAAGTAAATACAAATCTTTACGAAGTCAAAAGTCGGTAATATCCTACAAATTCTTATTAAAATAGGCTCAATCATCTTACAGACACTTAACGCTTTATTAAGATAGACTGGTGTAGTGATGTTTCTGTAGTAAGCTGATTTTAATTTGTATTAGTACAGTGAATATTTTAATTGCATTTTACATTAGTTTACTAAAAGCAACAGTAATTATCGAAGAGAAATTAATCAGCAGCAGAATATTCTTTCGCGATATCTAAAACAATCTGATAATACTAAAGTTGTTTACAAATTCTACGCCCGTAGAAACCCACTGGTTCTAACAGTGTCATTAAACCAGTGTAGTTTTAAGAGTATTTTCGTCTAGAAATGAATGGCCTCGACGGTTGATCGATCAAGAGCGGGAAAGGTAAACTTTTACGAATATATGACGAGAGGGACAAGTGCTTGAGAGAGGACTTCCCTATCAATTCAAGTGCCTGAGAGACGACTATCCTATCAATCTCCTGGATATTGTTGGCAACAAATTCCAACTGTGTTGCACACGCCCCTTGGGGTGGAATCCGTAGCCCAAAACACACTTTTGGAGCTATCAGATGTAAAATATTATGTTCACACTACTTTTTGCTCGAGTTCACGTCTTTTGGTGGGGCTCAGCCTTTCATTTCTTCTTAGGAAGTTATCGATAAAGGCATCATAACACGTCACCAGTAACAGTACTGCATAGGAATGCTCAATGAGCGACCTGATGACGTTCAATAATAGTCACTCCGTTGATTTTTGATGTTTCGAATTAGAGCATGCAGTACTCCTACACCATACTTCTGAACTTTGCCTGTTGAATGCAAATGTCGCATGATGGTAAAATGGTAATCTACCACATATATCAGTGGTCGAGACTTCCTTAATGTGGAAAATCATTCATGCCAGAACGGTCTTTGGCGTATTATTCCCAAAAGCACTCGCTCCAAACACAGTTCAAATCTTTCTAGCTGCCTCCTCTGCGTTCACCCCTCTGTTATACCAAAAGCAAGGCGTTGTTGCAGATGTTACACCTTTTTCTACTTGCCACTCAATTTTACAATACTTAACTGTAGTTCATGATTTTGAAGTATGCAAAATCCAATGCTTAAATTCAAGATGATAATTAAAACTTCAAATTCGAAAATGACAGTTGATACACACACTGACTGCTTCAAGCCGCGTTCACCTGGGCGACGCCGGATTTCAGGCGGCGGGTGGCGTCTGGCCGGTGGCCGGTAGCCGGTAGTCGCTGCAGCACGAGGAAAGCTGAGCTGTTATGATCGCGACGCAGACACGAGCTGTCCTGCGGAATTGTTTCTGGAATACTTGTTATTGCTGGTGGGTAGAATGTTAAGCGAATTATCTTCCATGTTCAATTTTCAATTAGACTCATAACATTAGACCGAAATGTGGTAAAAAAGAAATAAAAAAAAATACACTGGACGCGAACATGCGACTACGAGGTTAGAATGTACGACGATTACCACTTTTTTTTCATAAAAACATTTATTATAAAAACAATGTTACACATTCAAAATACATACTAAGTTATACATACATGAAGTTATTTAAACAAAACGGTTTGATCATTTCAATTACGCTGACGTTAAGGAAAGACAACAGAACATTGTGTTACTGACTAAATTACCAGAAAGAATTACGTTAAACATCAAGAAAAAAAAATTTTTTAAAGGCATTCAAACTTCAACCTGAAGAAGTAAAATCTGCACTTTGAATTACGAGAGCTGCAATCTTTACAGAAGCATAATTTCTTTATGATGGATATCAGCAAGTTCGTGGGATAATTTTAAATATAAAACAATTTAATAATCATATTAGGCAATTTCTGAAATACTTGAGAATGGCGGAAAGGAGATATATAATAAAGTTGAGTAGCCTGCCAGCTACACTTTCTGGACATTAATTGAATCTTAAGTATCTGAAGTGATCTGATCTATATAATCAGACTTTCACTGCGAAACTGACTTACACATCACAGTGCAAAAATGAACAGGGCAATGTGCCAGCCATTGAATATTACTTTTATCAGATAGAATCTCGTGGTTTTAACCAATCGATAAGGACATTTCTATAAAAACTGTCTATTTCCAAATTTCTAGTATAAGCCAATAATGCACCTTCAATGTTTTGTGTTTTGACACTATTAGACACACAATCTCAATGTCACATAAGTTCTGTGCATTAGCTTATAAATTTCAAACACAACTCTCTGAAGCAGAAAAAGCACACATCATAAATATACTGTAAAATCGTAAATAGTATCCTTAAGGTAACTACAATACATCATTGTCAACACAGCCTTCTTTTTTATATTAACCAATGCCCATTCTTTCAAATACAATTTTTAACATATTACCGAACTTTTTCTTGTGATTCGAATAGCTTCTAATTTTGTGGAACTCACACAGCATGTATACCTTGAACTCTATGATGCTATCGGATTCTAATTTTTTAAGGACTTAGTTAACAAAATTTCCCAGCAACCAGAACACAGCGTTATTTTTTGCTTCTGGGAAATAGCGTGCTTCAGGCCTGTGTATCAATGACAGTGATATATACTCAGGGGATGTTCTTGTAATCAGAGCTATTTGCTCCCGGATCTACTTCCAACTATTCATGTGACCACTGCAAGTATATCTATGAATTACTGTGTCAACTAGATGGCATTGTTGACATAAATTTGTTTCATAGAGTCCGATTGCATGCAGTCTTTCATTGGTGCTAACTATGTTCTTAACTGTCTTGTACCATGACGTTTTTATATTAGACGTGAGCACATTAGAACTAATGTTCTTCCAAATCTCAGTCCACTCAATGTTTGGAAATTGTCGTCCTATTTTGTTCCTTCCTTCGCTTTTCTTTCGTTCCCGCATTATGGCTCTCGATGTTAAGTGTCGGGACTGCCTGAGTTCGACACTGACATAACTAAACTCAACATAGAAAATCCTCACGTGCTGTAAGCGACTGTTGATATTCTGCACGTCAATCGGGTGAAGCAGGCTTGGAGGTTTAATGATCTCGAAAAGTTGGCTGGTTATGCTTTCTCGCGAGTCTCTTATTAAATTAACTTGCCTTTTGATAAAAAGAGCAGAGGCTTTATCCGTTATATCAGTTAATCCTAGTCCACAATTTTTAGGATCGAAAGTGGCTACTTTAGCAGGTACTCTGAACACTTCACCTCTCCACAAAAAGTTGGTGATTTTAGACATTATTCTCCTCGCTATCATTCTCGGTATTGGAAACAGTTGGGCAGTATAACAAGCCTTAGCAAGGATGCATGAGTTGATATACTGTGTTCTTTGAACTTGGTTCATACACTCTTGGAAATTGAAATAAGAACACCGTGAATTCATTGTCCCAGGAAGGGGAAACTTTATTGACACATTCCTGGGGTCAGATACATCGCATGATCACATTGACAGAACCACAGGCACATAGACACAGGCAACAGAGCATGCACAATGTCGGCACTAGTACAGTGTATATCCACCTTTCGCAGCAATGCAGGCTGCTATTCTCCCATGGAGACGATCGTAGAGATGCTGGATGTAGTCCTGTGGAACGGCTTGCCATGCCATTTCCACCTGGCGCCTCAGTTGGACCAGCGTTCGTGCTGGACGTGCAGACCGCGTGAGACAACGCTTCATCCAGTCCCAAACATGCTCAATGGGGGACAGATCCGGAGATCTTGCTGGCCAGGGTAGTTGACTTACACCTTCTAGAGCACGTTGGGTGGCACGGGATACATGCGGACGTGCATTGTCCTGTTGGAACAGCAAGTTCCCTTGCCGGTCTAGGAATGGTAGAACGATGGGTTCGATGACGGTTTGGATGTAGCGTGCACTATTCAGTGTCCCCTCGACGATCACCAGTGGTGTACTGCCAGTGTAGGAGATCGCTCCCGACACCATGATGCCGGGTGTTGGTCCTGTGTGCCTCGGTCGTATGCAGTCCTGATTGTGGCGCTCACCTGCACGGCGCCAAACACGCATACGACCATCATTGGCACCAAGGCAGAAGCGACTCTCATCGCTGAAGACGACACGTCTCCATTCGTCCCTCCATTCACGCCTGTCGCGACACCACTGGAGGCGGGCTGCACGATGTTGGGGCGTGAGCGGAAGACGGCCTAACGGTGTGCGGGACCGTAGCCCAGCTTCATGGAGACGGTTGCGAATGGTCCTCGCCGATAACCCAGGAGCAACAGTGTCCCTAATTTGCTGGGAAGTGGCGGTGCGGTCCCCTACGGCACTGCGTAGGATCCTACGGTCTTGGCGTGCATCCGTGCGTCGCTGCGGTCCGGTCCCAGGTCGACGGGCACGTGCACCTTCCGCCGACCACTGGCGAGAACATCGATGTACTGTGGAGACCTCACGCCCCACGTGTTGAGCAATTCGGCGGTACGTCCACCCGGCCTCCCGCATGCCCACTATACGCCCTCGCTCAAAGTCCGTCAACTGCACATACGGTTCACGTCCACGCTGTCGCGGCATGCTACCAGTGTTAAAGACTGCGATGGAGCTCCGTATGCCACGGCAAACTGGCTGACACTGACGGCGGCGGTGCACAAATGCTGCGCAGCTAGCGCCATTCGACGGCCAACACCGCGGTTCCTGGTGTGTCCGCTGTGCCGTGCGTGTGATCATCGCTTGTACAGCCCTCTCGCAGTGTCCGGAGCAAGTATGGTGGGTCTAACACACCGGTGTCAATGTGTTCTTTTTTCCATTTCCAGGAGTGTATATCGAGTTAAATTCTCTACAATGGCTCCTTGCACTTTATCTGCTGCAACTTTCCAATTTAAAGCCGTCATTTTCATAGGGCATGTTGTCAGGGTGATCCCAAGTGTTTTATGCTGTCGGACTAATTTTGCCCATTCGACGTTTATATTATCAAAACCTCTGAGATTTAACATCTTACTTTTTCTTTCGTTTGCATTGGCTCCAGATGCTCTACAGTACGAATCAATCACTGTTGCTAGCGTGGTTACCTCATCATTGTTCCTTATAATGACCCCTATATCGTCAGCATAGGCTCTTATAACGGTTTTATTTCCTGATAATGTTAAGCCTTTTAATCTAGCATGGACATGTCGGAGGAAAGGTTCCAGCGAAATGGCGAAGAGCGACATGGACAGAGGACTTCCTTGAGGAACACCTCGTTGTATTTGCATCGGCCTGGATTGTTGACAATTCACCGCTATTTTAGCATTTATTCCAGTTGCTATGTTCTTAATTAACTGTATGACCCTATCGTTGAAACCTTTTTTCTTCAATGTCTGTAGATGATATTCATGATTTACTACATCGAACGCTTTATAAAAATCTAAAAACAATAAAGCACACTTTATGTTTGTTACCGAAGTTATAGCAATGATATCCCTGAATTCCGCTAGATTTTGAAAAATAGTTCTGCCTTGCGCATAGTTCTGATGTTGACTAATAATTTATCTGTAAGGCATGAAATTCTCTTGTTTATTATTCTAGCTATTAATTTATAATCAGAATTCAGCAGTGAAATTGGACGAAAATTATTTAAATCTTTTTTTCCATTATTTTTTGGCACCAGAACAATTTTACTCTCCTTAAACTCAGCCGGAATAACTTTACCCTGAATAACATCATTTACAATGTCCGTGATTTTCGCACCTACTATTGGCCAGTAACGGATGTAAAACTCTGCTGGCAGACCATCCGGTCCTGGGGATTTTTTTGGTGGTGAGGCGCACAGAGTCTCATACACGTCTTCTTCACTGACAACTTCGAGAAAATTTTCGTTGTCATCTTCTGTCAGCTGTGGGGCTAGGATGTCAAGGAATTCTTCCAAGGAAGCATCACTACTTTGATGTACAGAATATAGCTCGCAATAGTAGCGATAAATCTCGTCCGTGATATCCTGCTGGGTTCTGAGAGTCGTACCTTGTTTTGTTCGAATTTCATCAATAAAAGTCCTTCTCCCGTTTTTCGTATGCTTCACTAAATGATATAGGGAAGTAGTTTCATCTTCTGACTCCGAATTTGCCTTCGATTTTATTTTCAACCCTTCCATTTGACTTCTCTTGATATTAAGTAACTTGGCTTTGACTTTTTTTGATGTCTGCTATCCGAAGTGCGGAACCTGCTGAGACTTGATCATATAGATCTCTCAAAAGGGAATAGTAATACCCTATAGTGCATTTCATTTCCCTTGCGCTCTGGGCACTGTATTGAATAAGAACTTTCTTCAACTTTGGCTTTGCCATTTTAACCCACCAGTCAATAGCAGTGGCATATCTACTACGGGCTCGCAGGCATATTGCCCATGTTTCTTTAATCAGATCTTCTAAATCATGATTTACTAACAAGGAAGTGTTCAAATTCCACTGATTCTTGAATCGGTGAACCGGCTGTCTTTTTAGATTTATGCAAGCTAAGACACTGGAATGGTCTGAAAAGTACGTAGGAATGGTTTCTACTTTTGTCACGGAAGTTTCAAGATTTTTAGAAATATATAGTCTATCAATCCTGCTACGTGATGTTGCCGTGACATAAGTGAACTCGACAGTGGAGGGGTATTTGATTTCCCATATATCTTTTAATTCTAAACCAGTAACTGGTAGTTTTAGTTCACTTGAGAAATTAAAATTAGGTAACTGATCTTTTCGATTTAAAACACAATTAAAATCACCTCCAAGTAATAACTGTCTTGGCGATTTCCTTAACAAGTATATCAGGTCATCTTTGAAGAAACATGTCCTGTCAGCTCGATGAGAACTTCCTGAAGAGGCGTACAAGTTGATGATAGTCACATCATAGATATTTAGTCCTATTCCCCTTCCGGATTCCAGTCGTTCCACCTCGCTTACTGTAATCCTTCCCTCACCAAAATAGCTGTTCCAGCACTTGTTTCGGGAGACACATTTATGTAACTGAAAAAGCCGGGAATTACCAACTCCGAAACTAGAACTTCTTGTAATAGGGCAATATCAGTCGCGGATTCGTACAAAAATTCCTTAAGGACCGATAATTTCAAACCGGTCGTGATTTTATTTATGTTTATAGTGGTGACAGAATTAGATTGCGTCATTGTGTTTTCACTATGTAGTTGTTTTGATGAACTATTTTAGTTTCCTTTGGTTCAGGGTTCAGCTATGCTGTAACAGCTTTCTCGGAAGGCTGAACATGGAATAACACTTCAATCTGTTTATTAGTTACTGTCCCGTTTTTTTCTGCTTCTGATGTTTTCTCTTGTAACGCAAGCAGAATGATTTCCTGGTAAACTTTCTGATTTTTCCTCCAGTGATTCGTGTACGACCGTTTCTGACTGCACATTCTTTGGGCTTGGGTCGCCCCTACCGAATTTTCCCTTCCCTTGGTTACGAGCTACATTCTCATTTGGTTGCGTCGGTATTTTACTTCGCGGCTTATCTGGAGCAGCAGCAGACGCTTTCGCAATTTCGGTTGCCGGCGCCTGCCCTGAGGTGTTGACCGTGATTTCAGTTTGGCCACCACTTCCTCGTTCTTTATTAATTTCACTCACTTTCTGATCGAGGGAAACAAATGGAGACTGCAGTTTTGCAACGTCTCCCTGAATTTGTTTATTATCAGATAGATTCTGATCTTTGCAATCGGCTACTGCACCTGTTGTTTCTTGCAAATTAATGCTGTTTACACCCCCTTCATTTTCTGGTACCGTATGTGTATTATCTTTCTGTTCATTAGTTTCCATTCGCATTTTGCCTTCAGGTTCCTCTGCCTCCTCATCGCACTGTTTTTGATTGCGAAGTGAGGGAGTGGGACAAGACAGCTCGTCCTCTGAACAACTATCAGTTATCTCCAGAGGTCGTTTTTTCGGTTGCATTTCAGTTTCACGAGTAGTGGCAACAGGGTTTCCTTTTGTTGTTAACGGGGAAAATTGACTGTTATCGTGAAGGGACACATCAGTTTGGCCTGCTGCGTTAACATCCTCAACCAGTTGTTCCGGGCTATTCTTTGGTAACAGATCATTTAAGGTAAGCTTCTGACGCTATATCAAATTACTTTTAAGAACAACAGTTCGCCGCAGACATTCCTGTCTGAAGTGGCCGGTTTCGTTACATATATGACATATAGCTTCCTGACCTGTATAAACAATTTGTGCCTTACACCCACAAACAGTTATGTGGGACGGAATATTCGTCTTAACGTCCATCTCCACACTGCGAACCCCGTTAAAACACTGCAGTTTAAAGCGAGGCGACCATCTTTCATTTGCAATTGATTTAACGTCTCCGTAGTTTGAAAGAGCTTCCATAATCTTATCATTTTCAATTTCAATGGGAAGATTCTATACACGAACGGTTTTGTAATGAATGTCCGCTCTATAGATGGAAACCTTACTTTTATAACCATTTCTATGCACAAAATCTACTTCATAGCCCCACTTTCGTAACACTTTATCAACAGTCGAAGCACTGATTAACTTGACAAAAACACAGTATTTTTCCTGATCCAGTTGCCAGGTATGAACGGTTTCAGAATTTAGTCCAATTACCTGTGTAATCCAGTCATCTATATCCAGGGATGTCGGCTGAACAGGACGGGATTCCTTGTCAAACGCAAATACCAGAGTATTCTTCCTGAGGTTTGTAGCCATGGTTAATTCAGCGAAGCAATTTCGGTTAAACAACCGAAATTCCACGTAGCAGCAGCAAGACCAGAAAGAGCGATCAGATCACAAGGAACAGGAACGAACACGGAGATTAAAGGACGGACGGCACTCGGCGAAGCACAAGTACAGCGATGTAAACACTGAAGTGCAGCGCAACAGTTAACAGCGGCCACTCGCGAACGCGGCTGAAACGGAACTTGCTTCACGTTCAAGGTTGTTTTTTTTTTTTTTTTTCTTTTTTTTTTTACTAACGTGAGCGTGGACAGAACTGCTGATGTAATCGGCAATGAGAGGAACGGTACAGGCACTTTTATTCAAAGACAAATGAGACGCCCAGCTTAACCGCAGGACAGGACAGGTAGTTTAAATTATGGAAAGGGGCCAAAATAAAGGGTTGTCAGCATGGGCGTACCCAGCGAGGGGCAGCTGCCCCCCCCCTTAGAAGATATTCGCAATTTGTCACTGGTTTACTGTTTTATTTAATAAGAAATGCTGCATGTTTTCTCGGATTGTACAAGTGCATTCTTGTATTTAAAATGTTTATTAAAAGCAGTTTTTCACTGGTTTACTGTTTTATTACATAGGAAGTGCTGTATGTTATCTCGAGTCCTTGGTACCTGAGACTAGTATGACCTGCCCCCCTCCCCCTCCCCCCCCCCCTCCCCCCCTCCCACCAGTTCTGATCCTGGGTACGCCATTGGCTGTCAGTTGCACTCGAACATACAAATTTATTATTTGATCAAACATTACAAGAGTTAAAACAAAATTTTAAACACACAGCTTTAATCTTTGGGATTTAATTACTGGCTGAAAGCCACTTTAATTTAAAAACGGCTGAAGGCCAATAACTTAAAACGCAAGCATGATCAGAAATTTAAAAGGCAAGCTTTATCTTACAACAGTTTTTTATTTAAGCTGAAGGCCCAAGGAATCAGACACTTCAAGAGCAAACAAATTCAAATCGCCTGAAGGTTGGTTGGTTGTTTTGGGGAAGGAGACCAGACAGCGAGGTCATCGGTCTCATCGGATTAGGGAAGGACGGGGAAGGAAGTCGGCCGTGCCCTTTGAAGGGAACCATCCCGGCATTTGCCTGGAGGGATTTAGGGAAATCACGGAAAACCTAAATTAGGATGGCCGGACGCGGGATTGAACCGTCGTCCTCTCGAATGCGAGTCCAGTGTCTAATCACTGCGCCACCTCACTCGGTTCGGCTGAAGGCCTAACACTTAAAACTACATAATATTATTTTTTTTTTTTGCCAAAGGCCTTACGTGAAACAGTTCTTTAATGTAGGATGAAGGCCTTAAGAGGAAAACAACTCAAACTCCAAACCAGCTGAAAGCCCAACACTTAAAATTTAACAATATTAAAACCTTTAAAATTCCAAACGTGTTACGTGAAACATTTCTGAAGGCCTAAAGAATCTTACGCCCTAAGGGAAGAAGAACCTTAATTTTAAAAAAAAACGGCTAGAACCCATACAAGTGGAAACAACAAGAGCACATAAAAAGGAGCAGCAGACCCAAGGGCGCTCAGATGTTCGAGGGTCGGCCTGGAACTCAAACACAACGCTCCCTTAGGTGAGACAGGCAGTCGGCCCAACAATTCTCAATCCCACGGCAACCAAACCGACAGAAAGTGAACGGGCCAACGGACAGGGTAACTTAACATTCGTGTCCGGTATCGGTGAGCCACGGACCTCGTAGCCCTGGGAGCAGCCCCTCACACTCGACCGCTCGTGGACCCCGCCAGCGGCCCGGCCAGACACGCACGACCGCGGCTTCCTCGCTGCTCCACGCCAACCGACCAACTGCCCAGGTCCGGAAACGGTGAAGGAGCAAATATACGTAGGCCGATGAGACGACCAACCGAACGACCAACCAACGGTCGTCCGGCTCCAATTTCCCTCCGTCGGACAGTGCATGCGTGTCACCAGCGGTCGGCGAGAACCGGCTGTCGGCGCCTCACCGGCGCTCCGTCCCGACTGCACTGCTGGTCCGTCCCGAACTGACTGCCAGACTCACGACGACCCGGAAATACTATCGCTCGCTCCAGAGATGGTACGACAGTGCACTTACCGATACGCGCTGCTGCTGCCGCTCACGGGCAAGTAATGAAGGAAGTTAGTGACGCCAGTAAATGGGATAAGAAAAGGAGGTGGCAGTAACGTAACAGAAGATGACAAACAATAAATGGGATAAACGCGAGCCGTTCTTGGCTCAACAATGTGCAAGGTGCCGGGGCAAGCATTGTATTTAACACTAAATTCTTCTAGAATCTACATATGTAAATGATGGTCTAAGCCCCTCCTATTCTAACTCCGACTTTTGCTGTTGCACATGCATTAAAAAATATACACGAACCGACTGTAATCAACCCTGCAAGTGGAGTAGAAAAGAGTTTGGCACCTGCAATAATTTAATTTGATAAATAAGTTAAATAAAGGAAGGTTTCATTAACGTAGTGAGAAATGATGGGTTGCTCTACCGATTAACAGAATGAAAGTTCTGTCCAAAATAACAATATGATTTATTAAGACTAAACACAAAATAATAAACAAAAACACATGAAACATATATAATACTTCAAATTGGCTTAAATTGGATACTCAAACAAACGCTGTGAAGGTGAAGTTGTCCCTAAACTAGATTGTTAGGTTTATGACGGAGTGGTATGTGGAGCCAATTCCTTGCCACTCAAATCTTAAGAGAGACACACAGCTAACCCAACATTAATTGCTGCTACTCAAGACAGACCAAAGTTAGAAAAAGACGAACAGGCGCGCTCTGCTGAGCTCTGATTATCACCTATCATCTGCCGGTGCTGCGGACATACATTACCAAACTGTCTTTTTAACTGCCAGAACACGATCTGGCGTACCGGAGGCGATGGCTGGTTGCTTCGACGTCCTCGACCGAAAGGCGAGAGCCGACTACCTAGAGCACCCGTACAGGCCGAACACACAACATTACACCCCCACGACAGTGGCCGTGGTTAAACGTTCCAATCAGCAACTCGAAAACCGGCGGAAAATTCCACTCCATTGCCGGAGCACTACCATTCCACCAGTGGAGATTCTTGGCGCCAATTTCTGCGCTGATTTTGCTACGTCACGGAGCTATGCCCTGAGCAAGCCAATCACAGTTACTATTTTGCAGAAAGCCGGGAATTTTCCCGCCACAACTGCCTGGGTACACAAGTCATTCCCACGCCTCGCTGGTAGCCCGCCAGAAAGTGTTTTCGCTAAGATTCTGCGAAGTAACGGAACCTCTAGCCCAGCCGCTACTTCAGACCCCTCCGGGCGCTTCCCGGGCGTGTCTTTTGACAATGTCGGCGTCTGCAAAGCATTCACTCGACTTCCTCACACCCGTCGGCTTAACCCTTTCCAGATCAGCGCAGCCCGCCTGTCACCGGACCACCCGGGTGACGAGAGACTCTGCGTGGGAAGTCCGCGTGTGAAGGAATAGCGACTTTTCACTGCATGCAATTAGAGAGGAAAATCGTAAGATAGAAATATGAGAGGGGGCTCATGCCACCTCTCAAATGTTTACACTGAAGTCACAGTTATTCATGAAGTCTCCTTTGAAATTATTGAAATTACTAACAGCGGTACAGTGTTCTTAATTGGATGTATTGTCGCAACGGACAGCAGTGCGTGCTGTGCAGTGTGCTTCTATGCACAAGTCTGATAAGGAGTTCTTGTGGCAGGGAGTTCGATTTCTTCAAAATATGGCTCTGAGCACTATGGGACTTAACATCTATGGTCATCAGTCCCCTAGAACTTAGAACTACTTAAACCTAGCTAACCTAAGGACAGCACACAACACCCAGCCATCACGAGGCAGAGAAAATCCCTGACCCGGCCGGGAATTCGATTTCTTCACCAGCGCCATTGCCAACAGCTGGATGGTCGTTAATGCAAGTGGACCTGTCCCACACGTGATCGATGGGATTTAAGTGCGTGAACAGACAGGCCAGACCACTCGCCGAATACGCTATCATTCCAACAGCTTCTCCAGCAGCGCAGTTCGATGCTGTCGCGTATTGTCAATCATAAAAATGATATCTGAGCCGAATTCACCACTGAAGAGACGCGCGTGTCGAAGAAGAACAGTGTCACAATAACGCTGACCGACGAGACGACTCTGTTAAAAGATTAGGAGGTCACTATGGCTATGCAACATTATGCATCGCATTCGGGAGGACGACGGTTCAATCCCGTCTCCGGCCATCCTGATTTAGGTTTTCCGTGATTTCCCTAAATCGCTTCAGGCAAATGCTGGGATGGTTCCTTTGAAAGGGCACGGCCGATTTCCTTCCCCTTCCTTCCCTCACCCGAGCTTGCGCTCCGTCTCTAATGACCTCGTTGTCGACGGGACGTTAAACACTAATCTCCTCCTCCTCCTCCTCCATTATGCATCCGCATACCATTACACCTACACTTCTAAGACGATCAAGTTCCGCAATGTTCCTGGGTGCATGACGTGTTCCCACCTCTTGACACATGAAAATACGTCCAGCATTGTAGAACATGATCGTTTTGGCGGTGCGGTTGCTATGGTATGGGAGGCATAATTTTGCATGGTTGAAGTGATTTCGAAAAGAAAAGAAAAAATAAATAAAATAATCTGCCAGATTGGCGGAGCGGTTCTAGGCGCTTCAGTCTGGAACCGCTTGACCGCTACGGTCGCAGGTTCGACTCCTGCCTCGGGCACGGATGTGTGTTATGTCCTTAGGTTAGTTAGGTTTAAGTAGTTCTAAGTTCTAGAAGACTGATGGCCTCAGATGTTGTCCCATAATGTTCAGAGCCATTTGAACAATTTTTTTTTAAATAAAATCCTTGGTGCACCTCCAACACTCGTTCTTCCACGATTGAAGTCTGAATCCAATATTTCACTGTTGCATACGACGGAGCATTGTCAAGTGTATTCCTCATGTCGCTCGCAATTTCCTTGGACGTCATTCCCTTCAAAAGAAGATACATTGGTTCTTCATTCTCCCGATATTCGCCATTTTGCTTACACTAAGGTATACAACGCATTCTAGCGCCAAAACTAACGAAGCTGGAGCCGCGAAATTTGACTTGCATACCCACAAAGGGTCGCCATAAAATTAGGCGGCGTTGTTCGTGCGAGACATTACGGTAACTATCTCGCGCTAGAAACTTTTCGACCGCCCCTCCTATGTGGGATAGCCTCCAACCAGTGACAAGAATAACAGTTAAAAAAATGAAAAATGTTTGAGTACCCGCGTTCATTTAATTTTCCTCGACTGATGCTGATGAGAGGGGAATTTCTCAACCCTGATGACGAGCACGTGTGCCGGAACGCACATACGACCAGGACGAAAGATGCGCGTGCGCAGCAGTGCATGGTGCGGTAACCAGGATCTCTAATCAGGCCAGAATCTGTGCCGCGGTGAATAACCCAGCGCGAGGTACCCGGCGGCCCGTAATGGGGGGCTCTCGCGCGTATTAACCCCCCTGGAGGAAAAGAGCGCAGCTAATTGTTGTGGGAGGGCTATTAATTAGCTGTCGCCTGCAGCTAGTCCGCTGACAAACCCATGCTCCCCTCCCGGCCGTCATTTCCGCGGCTAACAACGCGTAATTGGGCGCGATCGGCGGATTTGCATAATTTCGTTTATTTTTAATTGCGTTTGTCGGCCGCCGGCGAGAACGCGCGGGGCGGCGCACGGCGAATGGAGCGGCGTCCCCCAGCGTAAGAATTTCCAGACTGCGAGGGCGGCGCATATCAATGGGGAACTGCTGGCCGCATTGTGGGCAGCGTAATTGAACAGTAAATAACTCATTTCTGCCGGACCGGTGACACGGGGAATCGGTAATGCGGCACGCGCGTGTGTGATGCGGATGGCACATTGCGCGCCGTAACGCATGCGCAAAATGTGGCTACATATTCACCTTGCGACCTGCGCAAGTCGTGCAACGTTGTGTTTAGTCGATTCGGATATCACGCTAGTCCACTTCAGGGCTCTGTGCCTCAGTTTGCAGTAACGGAAACCTTATAGTATCTCTTTGCTGTCTGTCTGTGTGTTTGCCTCAGTGGCCGACTGTTAAGGACCATTTTTCGTAGAGACCGGTAGACATATCACGTTCAAATTTACGGCACATTTTAATGTGTGTGGTCCCTTCTACGTCGCTTCAATCAAAAAATTTGGCCGTTTACGTCACATATATTCTAAAAAACTCACACATCAAAACCTATAGGGTGCTTCCCGCTGACCTAGAATCATGAAATTTGGCACGAAACAGGGTTTGATAGTAAAAGTAAGGTAAAAGATCCGAAAACTGTTGATCTGTAATTATGTCACACGGAAAAAAATAAAATGCCGGCCGGAGTGGCCGAGCGGTTCTACGCGCTACTCTGGAACAGCGCGACCACTACGGTCGCAGGTTCGAATCCTGCCTCGGGCATGGATGTGTGTGATGTCCTTAGGTTAGTTAGGTTTAAGTAGTTCTAAGGAGACTGATGACCTCAGAAGTTAAGTCCCATAGTGCTCAGAGCCATTTCAACCATATGAACACGACAATATATATATATATATATTTATCTGTCTGTCTATCTGTCTTTCTTTTAAGATCCATTCTTTTCTGGAACAGATTGGCGTATCAGGCTCAAATTTATGTCACATACCATAGTCTATGGTTTCTTGGCGATATAACAAATTTGTTTCGAAGTCAATCCAATCAAAAGATTCGGTCACTTACATCACATATTTCGATACTCGCAAACTCACTCATCAGAACTGTAAATTGTACGTACCATTCACCGAGAATCTTGAAGTTTTTCAAGAAGCAAGGTTTCACAGTGCAAGTAAACTAAAAAAAATGAAACTTGTTGAACTGTATTTACATCACATAATTTTTTTTTTTAACATTTGAATACACGTTGCATTCATCACCCATCGAAAGCATAATAGGCGAACATTACTGCATGAGAACATAAACTGTAAGTAGTTGTCATATTTTGTAGGTAGATAATCATGTTTTATTAAATCTTCTCCAAACCTTAACACGTCCATTGTCCGGTCGCAAACCATTCCTCGTCTCGTCACCAGACGTGACATTTCTCCGTTCTGCAATGGTCCAATGTAGATGGAGCAAGAACCCAGGTCTTTCGATTGCGTCGGTTCCATTGGTTCAGTGCAAAAATTCTCGTTGGTCTTTTGGAATGAACAATACCCTGATGCAGTCTTCTACTCACTGTTTGGTGTGATATACGAATCCCTGTTTCAAGGGAGAAGTCATTTTCAGTATTTCGGGTAGCTGATGTTGGTGTCCTGTAAGCCGACAGTTGGAGGAAAGGAGCCTGTATTGGTGTTTTCTTATGAGGATGACCACTGCGAGGTCTATCGTTCACGTTTCCTGTCTCTCTGTAATTCGTCGCGCGGGACTAGCCGAGCGGTCTTAGGCGCTACAGTCATAGACTGGGCGGCTGATCCAGGCAGAGGTTCGAGTCCTCCCTCGGGCATGGATGTGTGTGTTTGTCCTTAGGATAATTTAGGTTAAGCAGTGTGTAAGCTTAGGGACTGATGACCTTAGCAGTTAAGTCCCATAAGATTTCACACACATTTGATCTTTTTTTTTTTTCTCTATACTTTCTCCACACATTAGATACACCACCTCGAGTGACATGAAGACGATTATTGCTGTATGATCTGTTGAGAGTAAAGCCACTATCCTGACTCTGTCAAAGTGTCGGATGCATATACACGGCACGTTACTGCAGTGCTGAACAATAATTGCATGAAACTGTGGTTGATACTGGACTGCTCGCGGTGTGCCGTTGCGGCGGCGGTATGTTTACATGACTGGAAAACGGCTACAAAGCATGCAAGTAGTAAACACCATCCAGTATGTGGATTGTAACTGGATAATGCACAAAGTGTCTACGTCAATGAGACCTCTGGTGTCGTAGATACATTTTACTATAGTATTCCAAACTTTTGTTGAACAGTGTATCAACTTGCTTTGCTAACTGGCAATTGCAGACGCTTTGACTTCGTCTGCTCTCGTCGCTTTTTCGATTACTGGTAAGATTTGCAAAGTTCCCAGAGAAGAAAACGGTACAGCCGCCCAGAGTGCTAGTGTTGTTACACACATGTGGAATTGTTCTGAGGAATGCTTCAATGCATATTTTATGAGATATCGGAAACTTATCCCAACGATCGAGGTGCAGTTGTGCATCAGTTTGGTTTGAAACACTGCAGATGCTGTACGTGTCTTAAGCACAGACTACCGGGGAATATATATAAGAAAAAGAGCTAGCGTGGCGCGGAAGTCGCGCGGCCTCACGGTTGCCGTCGCTAGATGGCAAAAGCATCGTTTTCACAGCGGCAGGGGACTTCACATCATCGTAGCTCAGCCAATTAGCACGAAATATTTGTAAGTTGTACACAAAGTTACCTCGTAAATCAGTCTACCTATTACTGAAAAACTAAACTCCGTCCGAATAGACCTTTAAGGCCCAAGGGTACCGACCGACCGCCGTGTCGTCCTGAACCTGTAGGCGTCACTGGATGCGGATATGGAGGAACATGTGATCAGCACACCGCTCTTCCGGACGTTGACAGTTTTCGTGACCGGAGCCGCTACTTCCCCGTCAAGTAGCTCCTCAAAAGGTCGCACAAGGGCTGATGCATCCCGCTTACCAACAGCGCTCGGCTGACCGGATGATCAAATATCCTGAAACTGTGCTCCTTGCCAAATTTCGCGATTCTAGACTGGCTTCGAAGCTTAAATCTTTTAGCCCGCTAAGTGACCGTAGTCCTTAGTATTTGATATAAACTAACTGAGGTACGAAACCGTAAAAACAAAGAAAAATGAAGAGGCTGAGTTTTAATGCTTCTGCTGTTCTACATAGGCTGCCCCTCCGAGTTGAGTACAGTCCATAGAACGTTCATAGAGCCATGTGAAACTGTCATAAATGACCTTCTTTGGGATCTTGTTCTAGTCTGGCGTCACATTTGACCCTAATGTCGGTTATGGCATGAAAGCCTCGAACCTTCATGCCAGCTCCTCACTTTGCCGTTTTGTAGTAGATTTGTATTGATGAGGCCAAGTTTCGTCACTTGTGAAACTTTTTTTCAGAAAAGCATTTTTCTGGATTTAAATTTTAATCAAGTCTTGCCAGGCGTACACGCATAGTTGCTTTTGTTCGGAATGCAGCGGGTGCTTGACAAACTTCGCACACAGTTTTATCTTCTTCAAAACGTTCTGGGGAAGAATGCCTTGAACACTTGACTTAGAGATGTTGCTTTATTGCGATTTGCGACAAAACAGCGTCCACACTCTACAGTCACATGTCTACTATTTAACACTACCTGCTCGCAACTGACTCGTCGAAGGGACACCAGTTGTTTACATTTGTTAGTTCATGCCGTCACCTTAGTTACTGCTTTGACGTCGCTTGTACGCCAGGAATAATATAAATCTCGGAAGTTTTTGGACGGATGGTGTATATTAAACGATTACGAAGTCAGTGGCAAATAATCAGCATTTTCAGTCTTTAGTGTTTGATCTATCCTCAGCAACTGCAGTTCTATGTAACGAAATAATAAGCAATCAGTCGCAAAAAAGGAATTTAATTTCCTTGCGGGTTTCGGCCACTTAGCGCCCTTCTTCAGAAGGACCAGTCACAACCTCCAGCCCCATGACGCGCTTCGCACTTTCTTTTTGTTGCCAGGTTCCCTGCATGCTTGTGGTGAACCTGTCAACAAAAAAAAAAAAGTGCGAAGCGCATCATGTGGTTGGAACTTGTGACTGGTCCTTCTGATGAAGGGCACTAAGTACCCGAAACCGGCAAAGAAATTAAATTTTATGCAACTGGCTGCTTACTATTTTGTTATACTTTCAGGTTTATTCATAAGTGTCTCCGGGATTTCGTAAGACGATTACGTGAAAAATACAACATACAGAAAATAGACGTAGATCAGTGGATAGAGCATCTCTCCAAGCTTTAAAATCACATTGCAGATGCTAAATACGGGCAGTTTTTGCAATGCTGTAAGTAGAATGATGGGAATCTCCTTCATCGAGGTTCTGGTCGACCACCTGTGACCACCGCAAAGGAGGATCGCAGTACTGTGCACCAAGCACGTCGTAACTTCATCCGAGAACGAGAAATGAACTCCTGGAATATTCTGGGTGTGTGAAACATTGATTGGAGAGTAAAAACAGCTAGAATAGGGAAGTATCGTCCCGTGGGTAGGCCGCCATTAATTCCACAACACAAGCGATTGTGACCGAGTCACGCCATGACCGAGAAGCACGGCCTGATGATGAATGCTCTCGAACTGTGTTCGGCGATGAGCGCGTCTCTGCGCTACTCTGGATAATGTTTTTATAGACAGTTGTGTGGAGATAAACAGCGATTAATCTACTTATAACGAATTATTCAAAATATTCACAATCGGACTATTTATTTTGCTGCCAACCGGCTTCAACCCGCGATGGGGTCATCTTCAGGGCAACTTACACTGTAAAGTTATAATATAAGTAATCATGTACGTAACCTACAAGCAATTAGTCAAAGTTACACAAATAAACAGATTTTTATACCCATTTGGTCGCTCGCTGGAGTCGTCACCCTGCCTGTGCACGGTTGCTAATTATGCCGGGTTGGCTCTCTGCATGAGCATAAATAACGGCCAACAACACGTGGGCAGACGGTAACGCCCTCCACGGTGACCAACGGTAGTTACGTGCTTAAGCAACAAAACGTAAATTTTAAAGCTTGTTCCAGTTGTAATATAAAACATAATAAATAATAATAATAAACATAACTAATTAAACCTCGAGAAGTTCACAATTATTTAAAATTCAGGTAACTGTTGTCCCATTCATTTTTCATATCATTTGTGGATAGAGCAGAGCCCTCTATCTTTTGTGGTAGGGACGCCGTTGCCATGGGCAATAGTATATATATATATATATATATATATATATATATATATATATATCAAGCGCCCCCTAGCCTGTGTGGTTGGGACGCTGTCGTCATGGTAGCCGCTTCGTGTAAGTCGTCTGCTGTAATACCATCTTTGTGCGGCGTCCGTTATTATGGTAACGGCGTACCATAACCATTCTTCCGCCATGTTGTTGTCAGTCCATGTGGTCTTCTGCTGCGGCGTTATCTTTGGACAGCTTTCGTTGTCGTGGTGTGTTCTGGCTGCTATCCATAAAAGTTTTTCCTAGTAATTAGTAAAAACCTTCAAAATCACTACATTCTCCGTTATAAAATTAACATATTAGAAAAAGAATTATATCAACTGCCCCTTAGCATATTTGGCTAGGATTCTGTCGTCATAGTAGCCTCCTCGAACGTGTCGTCTGCTGTAGCACGGCATTCGATATCGTAGCATCGATGTACCACAACCCTCCCTTCATCAAGCTGTCGTCGATCCACACAAGTCGTTGCATTATGGATACTCATCCACAAAGTTGTTTCTGAACTATATATCAATATTTCAGGACTTATATAAGGAAATCTTTAAACTTTACAGGTCTTCATTATAAAATTAAAACCTTGTTGGCCGTTATTTAAGCTCATGCAGAAAGTCAACCAGGCATAATTAGCAACCGTGCCCAGGCGGGGTGACGACTCCAGCGAGCGACCAAATGGGTATAAAAATCTGTTTATTTGTGTAACTTTGACTAATTGCTTGTAGGTTACGTACTTGATTACTTACTAATATTATAACGTTACAGTGTAAGTTGCCCTGAAAATGACCCCATCGCGGGTTGAAACCGGTTGGCGGCAAAATAAATCAGAACTGTGATGGTACAACGGTAGGTCTCCGTTATCTTGCGTGCTCGTGTATTACCACTCATGCGACCGTATCGTAGTGGCATTTTTCAACATGGCACGTGTCTCTATGAACATTCTGCGTGATGTTGGGGTACTCCCATGGCCAGCAAGAGCCCCACATCTTTCCTTGTGAGACAACATGTATGGGACTAGTTCGGACATCTACTTGTCTTGGTGTCCAGGATGTCGAGGACCAGTTATAACATTTGTGGGCCCGCTTACCTCCGGAGAGGATACAATGGCCGTATGACGCCCTTCCCAACCTAATCACTGTATGCATTCACGCCCGAGGGGACGCCATGTCCTGCTGACTGATGGTCTTATAAACCAAACTCGTTATCAGGTTGACTTAGTTTTGTAATCACTGCAATAATATCACTTACCTCTCTCAATCCGTGAAGTTTCATATGGTTTCCACCTACCTGTCTGGTGCTTCAATTTTCTAATAGGTAGTGTAGATATATACGAGGCGTGTTTTTTAAGTAAAGTCCGTTTGAACATAAGTACACAACGAAAGGTTATTTCAAAAAAGTGAATTTATTTTCAGAAAGTACATTCTTCGCTCTATTTTTCGACATACTCGCCAAGTTTGTTCAAACACGCGTCATAACTCTCAACCAATTTTAAAATACCCTCTTCATAAAAACTTGCCGCCTGCTCCGGTAACCAAGAGTTCACTGCCGTTTTCACGTCGACGTCATCACTGTAACGGTTGCCACTGAGGTGTTGTTTGAGGCGGAGGAACAGAAGGTAATCGCTCGGCGCAAGATCAGGACTGTAGGGTGGGTGGTCTAAAACTTCCCAGCCAAAATTGTCCAATAAATCGCGGGTCAGACCTGCAGTGTGAGGTCTTGCGTTGTCATGGAGAAGGACAATTCCCTTCGTCAGCTTGCCGCATCTTTTGTTTTGAATCGCTCTGCGTAGCTTTCTCAGGGTTTGGCAGTATGCTTCTGCATTGATAGTGGTTCCTCGTTGCATGAAGTAGACCAACAAAACATCATGCCTATCCCAAAACACCGACGCCATGATTTTTCTCTGGGACAGAGTCTGTTTGGCGTTCACCTATACAGGCGTGTGTGTGTGTCTTTATTCCCTGCTCTGTTGCTTCGATTCAGGCCTGATATGCGAAACCTATGTTCCATCTCCAGTTACGATCTGACTCAAGAAGCCGTCACATACTTCGCGATAATGAGTCAAGAACTTCATTGCAACCTCAAATCTTTGGTTTTTGTTGTCCTCTGTTAGGATTTTCGGGGTCCAATGGGTGCACAGTTTCCTAAACTTTAGGTGTTCAGAAACAATGGTGTAAAGCACTGCCGGCAGGAGTGGCCGTGCGGTTCTAGGCGCTACAGTCTGGATCCGAGCGACCGCTACGGTCACAGGTTCGAATCCTGCCTCGGGCATGGATGTGTGTGATGTCTTTAGATTAGTTAGGTTTAAGTAGTTCTAAGTTCTAGGGGACTGATGACCTCAGAAGTTAAGTCGCATAGTGCTCACAGCCATTTGAACCATTTTGTAAAGCACTGGTCTCTACACGTCATGCAATTCGTTTGAGAGACCTGTTATTGTGAAGCGCCTGTTCTCACGAATCCTCGCTTCACCTGAAGCCACCAAATCGTTTGTAATCAAAGAAGGGCGACCGGAGTGGTCCTCATCATGGACGTTGTCACGGCCATCTTTGAATTCTCGTACCCACTTACGCACTTTGCTTGCACTCATAACAGTATTACAGTACACTTCGCAAACCTGTCGATGAATTTCTGCAGCAGACAGCTTCTTTGCTGACAAAAACCGTATCACTGAGCGAACCTCACACGCGGCGGGCGAGTTCATAGTCTTAAACATTTTGAAAGCACAGAACAGAACCGTACATGTTAGCTACAGATCTGAAACTAAGCACGAGACACGCGCTCGTTGCTGTATGCGTGCGAACTACTAGTGTCTACAGCAAAACTGACCTTACTTAAAAAACAAGCCCCGTATACTTCTTGGAGGATTTTATTTACTGTTTCCAAACGTGGCGGTAACTTTGGTATCGAAACGGGTTTTCTCCATCTCTCAAATGATTAAATGTTACGTAATTCTGGTTATTGGTGAAATATTTAGGCACATTCACGGTCAAAATTCGACAGTTTAGCTAACATGCAGTTTGACTGCATAAGGCTGTAGAGAAATAAGGTTTGTACAGGGTGTTTCACAATGTTTTGACGATTTCAAAACTGAATAACACACAAAATAATCGCGAATCAAAGTTGAACATTTTATACTAGGTACTACATTTATTCAAGTTTACTTATGAAATACTACATCGTACAAATGACAATTCGCGGCTGCACAATACTCGAGCCGTTTCACCCTGTTTTTGAACACATTTTTGGTAACTGGTGGAGTAATTTCGGAAATGTCATTGTGAATTCGATCTTGTGTTGTAAAATTCTCGGCCTGTCGGAGATCATTCTCGTCTTCAAATAACATCATAGGTTAAAGGCTGGCGCCATTAAATCAGGCCAGGGAGGCAACCATTCGACACAACCGCGTTTGGAAGCTATGCTGTTACCAGGCACTTCACGAAGAACTTGCAAGATCTTGTTGGATGTCTGGCATGTTGCACCGTCTTGGTGAAATAAAGTTTTCGTAACAGACGACGAGGGCTTCCAGGTAAACTGCTACGCACACTTCCAATGTTCTCGGGAGTTCGGGTGGTTTTCCGAGGGCCGTTTGACTTTCGATTCGATGCACTGGCAGTTGCAACAATATTGCTCCACGAGTAGAAATTCCACCCCGCGACTGAATATTGAAGGCACGGCTTACGAAAGGTACGGCTTATGTAAGGCATGTTACACTCGCGCGACTGATTCGTGTTAGCGAAAACAGCATTCCACCACAAGAGCACGATATTGCTTCCACCTGTACGACATGATTAGTCACCTGTATGTGAGATGAAACTTGACACTCCGCATTACTAATAAGCGGCGCCACCGTCACTGTACCTTGTTTCTAGCGCGCATTATTAAAATTTGAAATCGTTAACTCATTATGAAACACCCCGTTGTTTAATCTCGTCAGTTTCGAGAATGTCATACGGTGGTAGAGGCTGTAAATTCTGAGAAAAATAGGAATAAGCTCTAGGGGAAGAAGAATAGCGTATGTAAAGGAACCAAGAGAGAGCAATAAGAATGGAATAACAAGAACGAAATACTTGATTTTGAAAGGGTGTAAGACAGGGATGCAGTCTCTTTTGTTCGTACAGTTCCATCAGTACATCATAGAAACAATGACAGAAAAAAAGAGAAACTTAAGAGTGTGGAAAAATTCAGGGTGAAAGGATATCAGTGACAAGATTCGTTGATGGTATTGCTATCCCTAGTGAAAGGGAAGGAGAATTATGTGACATGTTGAATCGAATGAACAGTATAATGGCTACAGAATATATTACGAGAGACAGACGAAGGTGATGAGGAGTAGAAAGAACGAAACTAGCGATTAACTTAACTTCAAAACTGGGGACCACTAAGTAGATGGACATAGAGAATTGTGTTCCTTTGGAAAGAAAGTAGCACGTGGAGGACAAAGGAAGACAGGTATGTATTAAGGGGCGCTCATGAGAAACACACACTATTTGACAGACACATCAAATCCACAATTTTGACAATACGCTGACGAAATGTTGTACCATGTTTTACATGAAATTAACACATTAACCTCGAGTTCCTTGGATTATATATATTTAAGTTTTTATGTAATTTAAAAATTTTATTTTCAAACATAATATACGCCTCTTTTCTCAGAAGCTATTCAAGATGTGTCTATTCAATTCTCTCTGTTTAATATCTCTGTGTATAAGAAACATTTCTCCTGAGGTTTTTTAATATATCGAATAGGAGGATATTAATATATTTTTAATTATAATTCTGTAAGAATTATACAAAATTCACGCAAGGTTCCGATAACTTGCCCCATATCACAGCTTAGACTCAAAATTTCAAAATTGACTCTTGAAACAACATTTATTGTATTGTAACAAGTAAGCCCTCGGTCACAAATATTAAGTCAAAATTGACCTGGTTTCGACGCGTCGTCTTCTGAATTAGACTAACTGTACTAAAACATTAGGTATATAGTACATTAATAAAATTAAACTTTGTACTGACTCGAAAAGATGCAGTACTTACAAGTCACATATTAAAAAAGATCTAAGCCGGAAAGGCGACGTCATGAACACTTAAGAGATGGCGAGCCGCTAAGGGCTGCTCGTACTGTGAACAAGGGTTGCAACAAGATTTCCTGTCAGAAATGTCACAGTTTTAGTAATAGACGGAAAGTCATCGAGTAAAACAGAAGTAATATCCGGCGTTCCCCAAAGAAGTGTTATAGGCCCTCTATTGTTCCTGATCTATACTAGCGACGTAGGAGACAATCTGAATAGCCGTCTTAAATTGTTTGCAGATGATGCTGTCATTTACCGTCTTGTAAAGTCATCAGATGATCAAAACGACTTGCAAAATGATTTAGATAAGATATCTGTATGATGCGAAAAGTGGCCATTGACCCTGAATAAGGAAAAGTGTGAAGTTATTCACATGCGTACTAAAAGAAATCGGCTAAATTTCGATTACGCGATAAGATACACAAATCTGAGGGCTGTAAATTCAACTAAATACTTAGGGATTACAATTGCAAATAAGCTAAATTGGAACGATCATATAGATAATATTGTGGGTAGAGCAAACCAAAGACTACGATTCATTGACAGAACACTTAGAAGGTGCAACAGGTCTACTAAAGAGACTGTTTACACCACGCTTGTCCGCTCTATTCTGGAGTATTGCTGTGCTGTGTGGGATCCGTATCAGGTGCGACTGACGGATGACATCGAAAAAGTACAAAGAAGGGCAGCTCGTTTTGTATTATCACGAAATAGGGGAGGCAATGTCACAGACATGATACGTGAATTTGAGTGGCAGTCATTAAAACAAAGGAGTTTTTCGTTGCGACGGGATCTTCTCATGATATTTCAATCACCAGTTTTCTCCTCCGATTGCGAAAACATTCTGTTGACACCCACCTACATGGGGAGGAATGATCATCACGATAAAATAAGAGAAATCAGGGCTCGCACAGAGAAATTTAAGTGCTCGTTTTTCCCGCGAGCCGTTCGAGAGTGGAACGGTAGAGAGACAGCTTGAAGGTGGTTTATTGAACCCTCTGCCAGGCACTTTATTGTGAATAACAGGGTAATCACGTAGATGTAGATGTTGTCTATCTAACCGAGAATCTTCCATCCAACGTAGAAAGTAACAGTCTGAAGTCTCACTCTTTTTGAGTGCGTCAGCAGGGTCGGTGTCTGATGCGGGAGATTCGAGGGACGAGAGGCAAAGAAGAAGGAGGAAAAAAAAAAGGCCGAAACAATATCTGGAAAGAAATGGAACGGCAGAAGTGGGCGGGTGGTGGGAAGGAGGCTGGCGCGGGCGCATCCATTAACATTTTTCGCAATCAACGGTACCCAGCAATTAAAAACGTATTTCCCTGTACCCGCTGGCACACGGAGGCGGGACGGGTGGAATGCATAAATTTTGGGAGGCGAGGGGCGGAAGGACCGGGTGGTGGGCGTGTCCCTACCCAGAATCCATTGCGGCGAGGTGGCGGTTCAGGTCTTCCGGGTGCTGGGGGATGGAGCTGGTGTGGGGTGAGGAGCTTTACAGGAGCGTTTAATGACGTCTGCAGGAGTGGGGGCCCGACGTTTCACCGGCCGCTGCAAGGTGGCGAACATGCTAGGCGGCCGTGATATCTGTCGTGCACTTTGTGTACTGTTGGGTTTGTGCATGCATTTGTAGTGTTTTTCAATAAGACACAAGATAAGGTCAATCAGGTGGGCGCGGAATGACTTCCCAATCCAACTCCTGTATAGTGGTTTTTTCAGTCTAGCAGAATCAGAGCTGGCGGTATCTTGGAGTAGTGACACTTCATGCAGTCTTCCGGGACGTTGTTCTTGGTCTGCATCTGCAAGATGTCTCAGTTGTCGACAGTAAATGTCGTGATGGTTACATCTTGGGGAAGCAGTTCGCAGTACACCACCCCGTCGCTTCTCCGCCAGACGAATAACGTTATATTTTATGGATAAACCCGGGTCTTTGAACGGGGAACTGCTCCTTTGTTTGACCTCAACATTTTCTTTTCCTTATGTTTACATGACAATACCATTTCTCATCACCAGTAACAACAGAGGATAGGAACGTCGGTGTTGTTCACGAGCCAGTTGATGACGAGCAAGCAGAGATGCACGTTAGGCCACCCGATGATTTTTATGGTTTTGTGTATGAGCATGTGGTAACCATGCACTCGATATTTGAACCTTCTCCACTGCATGAAAATGTCTCGCGATGGAGGAACAATCACAGTTCATCACATTTGTCAGTTCTCGTGTGTACTGAAGTGGCTAGTCGAGGATTAATGCGTTTGAACTATCATCCCTGAAGGTCTTCGTGAACGTGGTGAGTCTCTAAACGTCATACGATACTCCTTGAATGAGGAAACCATTTCCTTGCCGTGCTTTGTTTAACGTCATTATCCCCACACATGGCTCAAATGTTTCTTGTTGCCTCCGCTGGTGTCACCCTGAAACACGTATGTAACATAGCAGCGATGGTGAGGCACGTTAAAATCTTTGACCAGAGAGCCTATTATCGTGGTTAGTATGCGCTTGACCGCGCGAGTGTTGCGAGCAGTTCGCTAGTTGTCGTCATGTAGAGCAGTACGCGAGTTGCAGTACTCTGTCAGTAGTCGTTGCGAGCAGTAGCTCAGTTCAGTTGCGAGCGGTACGCTAGTGGTCGTCATGCAGAGCAGTCAGTCAGTGGTAGCAGCGCAGTGCGGTTGTGTGATGTAGTCTGTCGGCAACACTGGTCAAGATGCTGAATGAGGTATACTGTTACTTAAGATAATCATCGGATAATGTAAAGTTTATTTATTGTAATTAATTTTCAACAAGTGCCCCCAATAATAATTTTGATTTCAAAAGCAATTTTACATAAAAATTTTATTTAATTGAAGTAACTATTTCGTTCCACTTCCCTTAAAGTAAAGTTTCAGTTTTCAGTTAAATTACAAAAAAAAAAAAGGAATATTATTATTTGCAATGCAGTTCCTCCAAGCCGTGCGCAAGAATAAGAGCAGAAATTTGACTAGCAGTTACAATGAGGTAAGAATTTAATTCTGATTTTTGCACAGAGCCAAAGACCGATATTTCGGTTTAATTGAGTTATCATTATCACTGAGATTTTCTTATCACTGAATGGACTTTAATTTTTTCGTGAAGAACTTATATTTGAGTCAGATTGCGATTCTCATTGTTATTGTCATTAAATTTAATTGCTAGGGAAGTTACGTTTGGCTCCCATTTCTATTAAGTATTGTCATTTCATTTAAAATTTTTGTGGGGAGGTTACACTTGGCGACACCCAGTCCAGGATCGTATTTCGTTGAGAGTCTTTTGAGCAACAGTCAGATATCTGCTCTTATTTGCTTAGATATAATTAGGATTTGGCGCTACGCTTTTATTAACTTGTGACTTTCTTTCTACAGGTCAACGGCAATTTGTTGCTTTGTTGTATTTGTGTGTTGCTTTTGCATTGTGCTTATTTATTTTGTGAAAAATTGTGACTATAGCAAAAATGCCGCGAAAGACTGTGAATAGTGTATCGCGAGGTATTTTGAATGAAATTACCGACTCAAACAACTTTACCGATAGGACATATGACACGCAGTGTAATGATGACAATCCTGCGTTCACTAACAATCAGTGCGTTCCAACCATTAATAATGATGTAGACCTTAATGATGAACAAACGAACTCGATTGTGTCTTCTGTTGATTTGACGACAATCGATGATGCGGGGCGCCCTATTGTAATGAGCGCTGCCCAGCATAACACACCCGATTTGGAAAATTCAAGTAACATACAGACAAATTTTTTGAATGAAAATGGTCAGTGTAGTGAAAGTACGACGGATTTATTTAATTCCGAAATAGGGACTGACAGTGTATGTTTGACTGACAAACCTTTTTGTGAATCTCAGAATGACCAAATGGTCACGCAAAACAAGACAATTCCAGATCCACCATTAAACAGCACAGATAACAGAGTAGATAATTTTGGCCGGGATCACATTATAGCAATTTTACGACTAATGACTGAAAGACTGGAAAACGGTTTCAAACGAAGTGAATTAATTAATGAAAGGTATAAACAATCGAATGAAGAACAAGACAACATTAATAAAAAAATCAAACAACTGAGTGAACGGAATGAACAGCTTAATGAACAGATTGAAGCCATTGCCGCGCATTATTATGATAATAGAGGACAATTACGTGTGAATACTAAGACTTGTGCTAATAACAGTAATGAAAAGGTTGGCACTGTTGCACAAGAATTAAATAGTACACGTGTAAGCACAACAGAATTACATAAAGACGAAGTTAAAGCAGTCACTGAACAATGTTCAGCAAACGCAACACAGATACACGAAGTTAATGTAGTTACTGAACAATGCCGTAAAAACGCAGTACAGATAAGCGACGAGTTTAATTTAGAGCCACTGGAAGTTTCACACACTCCGAATATGGAAGTTGACGAGAAATTAGCAAGACAGATCAACCAAATTGACGAAAGTGTTACAGTAACAGATTCGAAAACTATTTCAGTCACCAATACGTCACAGAAACCGCCACGTTGCGGGCATTTGTCAGAGTCACGCAGCGTGTATACTGTGAACAATTTACAGAGACTACGCGACTTAAAATCCGAAAAGCCACGCGACTTAAAATCTGAAAAGCTACGCAACTTGAAATCCGAAATGACATAGACGAACAGATTCACACACAAACCTGAACGTGTTATCAAACTGAGTGACGAGAACGTAGATTTCGAGCAATTTGCATTTGTAAGAAAATCTAAGGAATTTAATAATGACAGCGTACAGGTACACGATTTGCACTGTATACGACAATTTATCTTTGTACATTCACCGCTATTACCTGTAATGCAGAAACTAGCTTTGAACCAGAGGCGACAATTTGCTATTGTATTTTCATCGGCATAACGTATTATGCAGAAACTGTAATTAGCAAGAATACAGCGATTTACTTTTGGAATTTTACCGCTATTGCTTGCAACGCAAAAGCTAAAATTTATTTGCAGTGCGTAAAAGACCTCAGGGGATTCATTACGCTTTAATGAATATGTGCCGTAGCGAGCATAGGGCCCCGAGCTGTAGTAGTGCTGTTTCATCTTTAGTTTTCTGCACTGCTGCCTTCTCTTCTACTATCCTTTATATCTATCAAAACTGCTCTTTAACTATTGCTCTACCTAGTATTAAGAAATGAGTAATGAAAACCGGATATGAGAAATATTTTACCGAATGTGACAATTTTCAGTAGGCAATCCCGTAATGACAGCTACCGCCGTAACTTTAATAACAGATAAAATCGTAATCATCAGTATGTGCAAAATTTTCAGCAACAGGAAGCACATTTTGGTAACAATAGACGTTTTCCACCACAACAGCATGAAAGTCAGCCGGTTGGAATACATAACCAACAATGTAATGCACAAGGTCAACCGGGCTTTAATGTTCCGCTGTGAGCACGTATAGTCCCTGATACAACAAATAGTAACGTACGTCAGCAAGGAAACAACTACGTACAAAGAAGACAGTATTTCAATTCCTATCGTAATGCACCGTATAGGAATGACTTTCACGACAGACGTAAAAACGATGAGCACAATTATCAGCGTACATAAAATAACAGTCGGTCTCACCAACAGCAAAATCATATGCAAGTACATATTCTCATGAATGAACCCGACAGTAGGTACCATCCAGAGCGTAACACGTCTGGAAGAAGTAATAGAACAGTTCAAATAGTAGAAATGCCACAGAATCCTCCTAATAATAATAACACGTCAGATAGAATCTGACTAAATACTGCACAGGACGCATCTTCTAATAACACAAGCACTACCTTTGACACGCAAAATGTTATTCACGAAAATGTAATTACTTTTGACGATATTAGAGACACTCTCTTGCAGGAAAGACCAGTTGTTCAGAAAACTATTTCACATCCTGTTATCGAAATTAAAATTGGTTCATCGAAATTCTCAACAGTAATCGATTCCGGCTCACCTATATCAGTAATAAATGAGGAGACTTTTAACGAGTGTAACAAAGAGAATACTTATCCGACATTACCTTTAGGCAAAACCAAAGTGAAGGGAGCAGTATCGAGTAAAGGTGTAGACGTTAAATTACAGACGCATTTATCATTTTGTATTGGAGGTCATACTTTCCACTCTAATTTTTGGATTGTTCCTTTATTGACAACAGACGTTATTTTAGGTACGAATTTTCTGGTACAACACGACGCAGTTATTGATTTTCAGAATTCTTATTTAATGTTAATGGATGAAAATATACAATTTGCTATAGAATTTCAGCACTCACTATCTGCGGAAGAGCAAACAATTAACCGCACAGAGGTCATTTCCGCAACACGTAACATAGACTGTAATCCCACATTGTTCACGGATACGTACGTACACAACTATAATACTCCAGACGAAGCTGACTACGACGTAATGCAATTGATTTCTGATAAGGTTAAAGAGAGCAGTGCAACTACAGACGACGAACGAACGCAATTACACAAAATTCTTTTACAGCAAGCTCCAGTTTTTGACAACATTCCTGGTACTATGTCCGGATTTATGTATGAATTTCAAGTCAAACAGCATGATACATTTAAAGCTAAGCATTATCCCATTCCATATATCCACAGAGAACAAGTTAAAAAAGAATTGCAGGATATGCTCGATCAAGGAATTATTGAACCAGCAGTTAGTCCGTACATAAACCCGTTGCATATTGTTAAGAAAAAAGATGGGTCACTTCGCCTTGTACTTGATTCACGTCACATTAATGACATTATTATTAATGAAACAGATCGACCACAGACTTTAGAGGAACTTTTACAGAAATTTCATGGTACTGCAATTTATTCTACACTAGATTTGAAATCGGGATTTTGGCAAATTCAACTTCATCCGAATTGTAGAAAATATACAGCTTTTCTCTGTTTCGGCGATTGTTATCAATTTTGCAAATTACCGTTCGGCTTAACTATTTCTTCTGCAGCTTTTATTCGCGGTTTGAACACAATACTTCCCACACAACTTAAGGACAGAATTACGACGTATGTAGACGACATTCTTATCGCAGAAGCTAACTGGTCTGAACACAATATGATTCTTGAACAACTGTTACAAACTTTTCATGCACAAGGACTTACAGTTAATATTAGTAAATCGCACTTTGGCAAAACTTCTATAGAATTTCTTGGACACGTAATTTCAGCAGAAGGCATTGCACCAGATCCGGAAAAACTTCAAGCTCTACGTGACATTACTGTTCCTACGACAAAGAAGCAATTACGCAGTTTTTTGGGCTTAATTAACTTTTTTCGTAAATTTATTCATCACTCTGCTTTAGACACGCCTAGATTATGCCAATTAACAGGTAAAAACACTATTTGGTCATGGGATAAGCAAGCACATTCTGAATTTGTGAACCTGAAACACGCTTTGTTGAATGCTCCACTGTTATCGCACCCAGATCTTACTAGAAATTTTTCCATTGCCACCGACAGTTCCAACACCGCTTTAGGCGTACATATTTTCCAGGAAATTGAAGAAGATGGTTCAATAGTAATTAAAAACATCGCATTTGCAAGCCGCATTTTGTCACCTGCTGAACGAAATTACTCCGTTACAGAACTTGAAACATTGTGTGTTGTATGGGCTTTTACGAGATTTCGGCACTTTCTTTATGGCAGACATACCACCGTTTACACAGACCATAGAGCTATACAATTTTTACTTTCGGCTAAATTTACTCACGACAGGTTAAGTAGATGGAAACTATATTTACAAGAATTTAATTTTACGATTGTCCACATTCCCGGCACACAAAATGTTATAGCAGACGCACTATCGCGTTCTCTTGGCAACAATCAGCAAGACGTAGCAACCAACTTCTGCAAAACAAATTTCAGTGTCATGTACATTCAGCAAGTTGCATTTGAAAACTTTATTTCATCGTCATTACAGGACATAGCAAAGGAGCAAAATAAAGACAATGTGTGGAAAGAAATTAAACACCTTTGGCAAGATAAGAATAATGTTACGATTAGGAACCACTACACTGTACGCAATGACATTCTGTTTCGCCGCTCTCATCCTGACAGCAACCATTGGTTATTATGCATTCCTGACGAACTGGTTAACAAACTAATCTGGTACACTCATTTAAGTTACGCACATTACGGAGCACGAAAATGTTTTCTTATACTGAGACAGAACTGTTATTTTACCAACATGGAGAAACGTATACGACGAGTTTCAGCGTCTTGTAAAATTTGCCAGAAAGCTAAATCAGACACCACTTCACATATTCCTCCTTTATATCCCATTGTACCTGTTAAATTAAGACACATGGCCGCAGTAGACATTTTTGGTCCGATTCCGAGAACTAACAGAGGTTTTTGCTACATCTTTGTCGCTGTTGAGCTCACTTCAAAATTTGTTACTTTCACTCCATTACGCAAAGCTACTGCTAAAACTGTTTCGAAAGCATTTGTAAAACATTTTCTATTTCATGTAGGGCATGTGATGAAAGTAATTTCTGACAATGGATCACAATTTCGATGTGGCGTAACGACACGCATGTTACGAGCCAGAAACATTTCTCCGATCTATATATCCAAGTACCACGCTTCTTCGAACCCCTGTGAAAGATTAATGAAAGAAATTGGTAAGCTGTGCCGAATATACTGCCACAAAAGACATATTGATTGGGATACACACATACTCTCATTCCAAGATGTAATTAATTCCATTCCAAATGAATCCACTATGCTATCTCCGTCTGTTATACTAAAAAACGTTGAACCACCAAACAAAATTAAAGAATTAGTAAACTTCCCTAAATGTCGTAGACTAAGACACCATGAAATAGTTGACATTGCGCTGAACAACATCAAACGTGCCGCAGAGCGCCGGAGAAGACAGCAAAAACAGGTTTGTAGACGCCGAGACTTTCACGTTGGACAAAAGATATTAGTGCGTACACACTATTTATCCAGCAAAATAAAAGGTAAGTGCAGTAAATTTGAACTTCTATACGCAGGTCCATATCGGATTCGCAGCATCCCTCACCCCAATGTTGTACACGTCGAAACTTTGAGAACCAGAAAATCGAAAGGCAACCACCATATCTCAAACATTAAACCGTTTATTGAATGAAGACACCTTATGATTCAACACACTATGATGCCATTTACTAATGCAATTATATTCACATGACTAATTACTGATGATTATCGTATTTTTTCTTGGCAAGTGCCCGGCAAGGTAAGGTTAGCAGGTCGCTTTTCTTGTCGTTACATATTAGACCGTGCACATTTTCCATTTTTTTTGTGTGTATGATTGTTTTCAAGTTTTGTTTGTATGTATTGTGAAATAGTTAAGATATAACACACACCAGTCGACTTTTACATTTTTTGCCTTATGACATCTCAACATCGTGACTGTTTTACATTTTTTGCTGCTGCATTGTGATATTCTCTGTACATTTTTGTATCTGAACACTGTCAATGTCTTTGACATATTACGTTTTCTGTCATGTTATGCTGTATGGTTAATTATGTCACCATAAACTAGTCATTATGTAGTGGGTATATGATTTAAATGCAAGACATTAATCTTTGTTCATCAATTTCAAAAAGAAATGATGCGTATAAGAAATAAATCCAACAGAAATGGGAATTTCACCTACGGAATAAACGAAAGAAGATGCAATAACTTTATGAGGAAGAGTAAATGGATCAGGATTAACAAGCATTAACAAGAATATACTATACTCATCGTAGAATAGCAGTCTTAACTAATTTTTTCTTTCAGAATACAAGGTGATTGATGCAGGCTGTCAGACAGAACTACACATCTTAGTTTTAGTGATGAAATATGCTAGAGATAAGGAATAGTTGTATAATGAGTAATGAAGTGATTTTTTGCAGATGATAATGAATACTGATGAATAATGATGAAGGATATGGTATTATGAATAATGAAGTTTTTCTTTACAGATGATGATAATAATGAAGTTATGATAATATGGATAAGGAAGTGATTGATAACGAAGTTTTTTCTTTACAGATGAGAATAATGTTGAAGTTATGTATTTAGGCTATGTAGTTTTTTAAGTATTTGTTGCAGTTTGTTTTGATAGCAGGTGTTATATTGCATAGTAGGATGACGGAAAGTTTTGGAAAGGACAGCTATGGAATACATTTTTATACACATTTCACTACCTGTTAATCCGAAGTTCACTACTTTTCAGCATAGTGTGCGTTTCTTCTTTCAGGTCAATAATCCATTTTGTATTTTTTCAGGAGAAGCTTTTCATGATACTTACTAAACCTGTTACTTATTATACCTGTTCTAGTACTTGCATTTCTATTTTTACCCATCTGTGTGTATCATTTGTAAATGTGATCACATATACTGCCTTGTTACATAACCTTGGTACAGCTGACTCATGACGAACGACGTTACCTATCCTCATTTGCAGCAATAGGTCAAAAGCAAATAGTGTTATGCCTCAGCAATTAATTATCGATCCAAACGCAATGCATTGCTAACAAAAAAAAAAAATGTATTACCAGTCCCAAATAGTGATACCAGTTTGAGAAAGTTCTGAGTAATACTGATTAGCTCTGAATAGTATGTCACTTGAGTAATGACTTCTTAATGAGACAAAAAAAAAAAAAATATATATAAAATAATGCTTTGTAACTGGCTAATAACTGCCACTGTTTATTGTAATGAGACTACTTAAAATGTCCATGATTATTAATGCTATGACTCTAATTAACTGATTTTTAATAATGACTTCGTAATGATCTGAATAATACTGAATGAGGAACAATGTTTTATTCTATTCAATACTTGCTGGCCACTGAGTGCCAATAATTAATATCACTCAACGAATTATGTTATTAATTATGCCATTAATTAGCTCTTGTTTTCAATGTTGATGCTTTGTAACTGGAAATGAATGCGATTGTTTCATAATGCTTTGTAATTAGAAGGCTAATGATTCTTACTATATTGAATGACAAATGATTAATTAATTATGCTATGCTTTATAATTGGAAATGAATGTGATTGTTTAATAATGCTTTGTAATTAGGATAAAGCTAATGATTATTACTATTGGAATGACAAATGATTAATTAATTATGCTATGCTTTATAATTGGGAAAGAATGTGATTGTTTAATAATGCTTTGTAATTAGGAGAAGGCTAATGATTCTTACTATATTGGAATGACAAATGATTAATTAACTGTAATTAGAAGAAGGCTAATGATACTTAATTATGCTTTGTAACTGGAAAAGAATGCGACTGTTTAATAATACTTTGTAATTAGGAGAAGGCTAATGATTCTTACTATATTGAAATGACAAATGATTAATTAACTATGCCATATTTTGTAACTGGAAAGGAATGTGATTGTTTCATAATGCTTTGTAATTAGGAAAAGGCTAATGATTAATACTATATTGGAATGAAAAATGATTAATTAGTTATGCTATGCTTTGTAATCGAAAAAGAATGTGATTGTTTCATAATGCTTTGTAATTATGAGAAGGCTAATGATTAATACTATATTGGAATGATAAATGATTAATTAGTTATGCTATGCTTTGTAGGCTAATGATTCTTACTATATTGGAATGACAAATGATTAATTAATTATGCTATGCTTTATAATTGGGAAAGAATGTGATTGTTTAATAATGCTTTGTAATTAGGAGAAGGCTAATGATTCTTAATTATGCTTTGTAACTGGAAAAGAATGCGACTGTTTAATTATGCTTTGTAATTAGGAGAAGGCTAATGATTCTTACTATATTGGAATGACAAATGATTAATTAACTATGCTATGGTTTGTAACTGGAAAAGAATGCGATTATTTCATAATGCTTTGTAACTAGGAAAAGAAGGCTACTGATTCTATGTAAAACAATTAATGAACATTTTCTGTAATACTACATACTTGGTACAGAAATGTTCAATAACTGGGCTATGAATGCCGCAAACTACTAATGAAGACTGTAATTGTCAATATTATGTGACTTAATGTCCTTCACCTTATGAGCTAACTACCCTGAATTACTGCAATGTCCATTTGTCCTGTCTATCCTAATGATCATGGAGCACTATCTTTGGTTTTGCACTAATTCTACGTTGGTGTGCCTTGTAAGAGCGTGGTGTTGACACGACATGCTGTCCACCAACGTGAGCGATGAAGACGTTATTATGGTCCCACTGTTTGGTGTACCTAGTGTACTGCCAAAATGAGAACATGGAACATTACTACGACAGTTCAGTGTCTTGGCTACACTGATAAATTATGATGGGAAAAGAACTTCAAATTGTGTCACTTGGTGTTGTACTTCTGTGGAAAGATATGGACTTTCAGAACAGCTGTGTGCAATCTAAAGTGCTACTACCATGATGCAATCCTTCCCTTTCCTATCCTAATTCTTGTCACATAGTGAAAATCATTTTTGCTAACATCATTTATGTTCATGGCTATACATTTTTTTTCTCGATTTGCTGAACTCCAGTGCGAATACACTTATGTCACTGGTCGACATGATTTTTTGCTATTATGTTTATTTATTGCGAAAATGCCTAAGACATTTTTTCGATTTGTTCTGAAATACAGTATATGTACACTCTTATCTTTTATATTGTATATACATTTTTTTATTTTGAGGATATGTTCTGAACTACAGTGCATGTGCACTTGTGTTAATATGTTTTCTACTGAACTTCAGTGCCTGTGCACTTTTCTCATTTTTCAATATGATTTGTACTCATTCTGTATGTTCAATACTGTGCGTATGCACTTATGTCATTTGTTAAGAATTTTTTTCGGTGCACTATGTTATCTGTCAAATAATTTGTATATAAAATTTTCTGATTTACTACTATGTTTTGTAATCACTTTGTTTTTGTCTGATATATTTTGTACTCGGTGCGTGTGCACAACATTTAATTTATGTACTAAATTTGAATTGTAAAAATTTCTTGCGATGGCAAGTCCAAATGACTCACCATCGCTGCCAAATTTTTGCCCCCCCAGTGGAGGGTTATGAAACACGTATGTAACATAGCAGCGATGGTGAGGCACGTTAAAATCTTTGACCAGAGAGCCTATTATCGTGGTTAGTATGCGCTTGACCGCGCAAGTGTTGCGAGCAGTTCGCTAGTTGTCGTCATGTAGAGCAGTACGCGAGTTGCAGTACTCTGTCAGTAGTCGTTGCGAGCAGTAGCTCAGTTCAGTTGCGAGCGGTACGCTAGTGGTCGTCATGCAGAGCAGTCGGTCAGTGGTAGCAGCGCAGTGCGGTTGTGTGATGTAGTCTGTCGGCAACACTGGTCAAGATGCTGAATGAGGTATACTGTTACTTAAGATAATCATCGGATAATGTAAAGTTTATTTATTGTAATTAATTTTCAACAAGTGCCCCCAATAATAATTTTGATTTCAAAAGCAATTTTACATAAAAATTTTATTTAATTGAAGTAACTATTTCGTTCCACTTCCCTTAAAGTAAAGTTTCAGTTTTCAGTTAAATTACAAAAAAAAAAGGAATATTATTATTTGCAATGCAGTTCCTCCAAGCCGTGCGCAAGAATAAGAGCAGAAATTTGACTAGCACTTACAATGAGGTAAGAATTTAATTCTGATTTTTGCACAGAGCCAAAGACCGATATTTCGGTTTAATTGAGTTATCATTATCACTGAGATTTTCTTATCACTGAATGGACTTTAATTTTTTCGTGAAGAACTTATATTTGAGTCAGATTGCGATTCTCATTGTTATTGTCATTAAATTTAATTGCTAGGGAAGTTACGTTTGGCTCCCATTTCTATTAAGTATTGTCATTTCATTTAAAATTTTTGTGGGGAGGTTACAACCCATCTACTGTTCTCTAAAAAATAATGTGTCGGAAATGTTCAGATTTCTTCGTTTGGGCCGGCCGGAGTGGCCGTGTGGTTCTAGGCGCTACAGTCTGGTGCCGAGCGACCGCTACGGTCGCAGGTTCGAATCCTGCCTCGAGCATGGATGTGTGTGATCTCCTTAGGTTAGTTAGGTTTAATTAGTTCTAGGCGACTGTTGACCTCAGAAGTTAAGTCGCATAATGCTGAGAGCCATTTGAACCATTTGAATCTTCGCTTGGCTCTATATTTTCTGGTGTTCCCAACTCCACTCACGTTCTCCAAATAACAAATTAACTAATTAAACCTAACTAACCTAAGGAGATCACACACATCCATGCCCGAGGCAGGATTCGAACCTGCGTCCGTAGCGGTCTTTCGGCACCAGACTGTAGCGCCTAGAACCGCACGGGAACTCCAGCCGGCCCAAGCGAAGAAATCGGAACATTTCTGACACATTATTTTTTAGAGAACAGTAGATAAACACAAATAGCATTAGTGAGCTACAAATAAAACATGAAAATCGATAAATAAACCCATAGTAACTAGAACACCAACATGCAAAAGAAAAACGCTGTGAACTTGTGCACCTGCCAAATACATCCACGGTCTGCCGAGAGGTGTGTATTGCGCACTTCCCGCGTACCATGTATTATGGTTTGTTCCTGAACCAGTTATGTGTGGAGTCGGGCAACAATTACGGCTTAAAAACCTATACGCACACTGTAACTAGCCTAAACATTTCTTCACGTACTTCCGTGGGAGGCAGTAATATATTCCTAGACACCTCACTTCTTGAAACTACTCATAGGGTTTCCGCGTTTTAACTCAAATGGGTATCCTGGAGGGAAAACGACGATCTTTTCGCGAAAGAGTGTTAGGTTGCGGTCTGTTGCTTGTATACACTGCGAGTGATGTGAGCCCTATTTTCATTTGATGTGTCATCATATCTGTAGCAGGCATATTTTTCGTACAGTACTCTTCAACAGTCGATATGTTAACCCAACCAAGATGTTCTAAGTAAAAGCAATGTGATCTTCGGTTGTCAGTAACATTGACACAGGTAGCGGCATAAAAATGAGTCCAGTTTAACTTAACAGTTGGCGCACAGTAAGACCTTTCACCCCCCACTCGACTCTGTACCAGACGTACGCATTCGGTTCTGTCGACTATGCTGCAAATGGTGAGCTCTGCTTTCATGACGCAAGCAAGACTTTCAGACTTTATCACTTCGAATAGCCTCATGAAACCAGAGAGAATCTTTTCTGGTCTAAAGTGTTACACAGCATTGGTACCGACTTGAGCCACCACCTGCAGTTTGCTGCACCCTGTGCTCTTCATGGCCCGGTATGCACACAGAGTGCACGCTGGCTTTCTTCCACTCCGTAGCAGCCATGTCCCTAAGGAGCCCCACAACGCACCTACCATTGTAGCACACAACTACCAGTACTCACAGCCTCTGTGACTGTCCAGATCTTGCAGGCTGAGAGGTTTCCGTTGAAACAGACAAGCTACTGCTTGTCGCTGACGGAACCTGGAACCTATTCCTCAGTCTAACTGGAGGGGCCTTACGTTCGGTCCCCTGGGGAGTCTGCCACGCCCCGAGGCGATCTCCCCCCCCCCTCCCCCCCACTCGACCTCAGTACGAACCGTAACTGGGTTGGCTTCCGTTGCGGACCGATCGGCGGACTCGTGGATCGTGCTGGACACACGTCAGCGATGCCCATCCACTGCAGCCTCAGGCTGTCTAACCGAAGACGGATCATGAGGTTTCAGTTGGTGTACCATCTGGATCTTGTACCGGTACCAGTATAAAACAGACCGCAAAACTTTCTGTACTGTTGACCATGGGATGGAAATTCTTGTGACGCTGCACGGACACTATCACTGCGAAGGGTCACGTGCTGAATGGTCAGTTACAGCAACAGCAATCTCGTCAGTAGCTTCGACTGGGATACGACGCCTTCCTCTTCCAAGTGCCACACGAATCTCGTCCGTATTTTAGAATTTCATTATCATCTTCTTTAAACTATTTAATGACATCGGACCTCTCCTCAGACCTTTCAGTTGGCGATACTCTTATCAGTGAAGCACTGTAATCGCTGCCGTTCACATAAAACAGTTTCACTAACAGCGCACGGTTTCTCTTCTCGATAGCCATACTGTTCAGTCACACTATGGTTTGTCAAATGGCAGCGTGGATGCCATACCGTCATACAAAGTGTGCAGCGCCAGATTTGAACCTGGTGGCAACAGTTGGAACTAATTTGTTTCCGAGAGTAAATCGGTTCCGTATTAACGCATCTACCAAGTTTCGCTGCCTGACGATAAATGCAGCCCACACAGGATCTCTGTGACTAGCTGGGCTTTAATTATAACCACCGTATAATTCAGTATATAAAAGGAGACTCTAATCTAATAATTATAGGGTATTGGAACGCAGTAGGAGGGAAAGTTCAAATGGTTCAAATGGCTCTGAGCACTATGGGACTTAACAGCTGAGGTCATCAGTCCCCTAGAACTTAGAAATTCTTAAACCTAACTAACCTAAGGACATCACACACATGCATGCTCGAGGCAGGATTCGAACCTGCGACCGTTGCGGTCACGCGGTTCCTGACTGAAGCGCCTAGAATCGCTCGTCCACACCGGCTGGCGGAGGGGAAGTGATAGAAGAAAGAGTTGCTTGAGAATGCGGGCTTGGTAGTAGGATTGAGATAGGAGAAAGACTGATTTCTGCAATAAATTTTAGCGTTTACTGATTCGACAGTGCTGAACTAGTTTCTATGAGTAGATTATAAGAGAGTGTTAAGTTTTTAAAATGGTTCAAATGGCTCTGAGCACTATGGGACTCAACAGCTGAGGTCATTAGTCCCCTTGAACTTAGAACTAGTTAAACCTAACTAACCTAAGGACGTCACAAACATCAGTGTCCGAGGCAGGATTCGAACCTGCGACCGTAGCGGTCTTGCGGTTCCAGACTGCAGCGCCTTTAACAGCACGGCCACTTCGGCCGGCGTTAAGTTTTTAAATTTCGCCAGTATGTACATGAAAAACTGAAAATAATTTTTTTTTTTGACGTAGAAAGTTTTTAGAGATGCAAAATGCAACTGGGACTTTGTGAACGTTTTAGCCATTTAATAATATAGGTAGATACTCCAGTAAGGCCATCATTCATAATGAAAAATTATTTTTTAAGTAATTCTCTACAATTAGCCAGTATGACACACGTCACATTATGACAAAAGATTACATGATACATATAGAACTGATCTTAGATATGGACACAATGCTCAAAACACATGAGATTAAGCGGTTACCTAGCAAAAAGTAAATAAAAGAGATTTTCGTTTGCCTGTGTAACGGGAAGCATAAGAACATGATGTTTAATTTGTACACACATCCTCAGTGAATCACTGTGAAGCACTTGGCACACGGTACTTGTTTTCTTTCTTTTCTTTTTGTGTGCCATTAGTCCTCTGACTGGTTTGATGCGGCCCACTTCGAATTTCTATCACGTGCCCAGCTTTTCATCTCAGTGTAGCACTTGAAACCTATATCCCCAATTTTTTGCCGGACTTATTCCAATTTAGGTCATCTGTTACAGTGTTTAGCCTCTACAGTTCCCTCTCGTGCCATGGAAGTTATTCCCTGTTGTCTTAACTGGTGTCCTATCATCCTGTCAGTACGTCTTATCACTGTGGTCCATATATTAATTTATTTGCCGATTTTTTAGAGAACCTCATCATGCCTTACCTTATCAGTCCGCCTTACCTTATCAGTCCATGTGATTTTCAACGCCCTTCTGCAGCCCCACATCTCAAATGCTTCGATTCTCTTCTGCTCCAGTTTTCCCACAGTCCATGTACTATTACCATATAAAGCTGTGCTCCAAAGGTACATTTTCAGAAATGTCTTCCTCAAATTAATTCCTATGTTCAATACTAGTAGGCTGCTGTTGGCAAGAATGCTCTTTTTGCCAGTGCTAGTCTACTTTTTGTGCCCTTCTCATTCCGTCCGTCATGTATTACTTTGCTACCTAAGTAGCAGAGTTACTGCTCTCATTAAGGCTACATCTCACTAACTTTGTCTTTTTCCGGTTTACTTTCTATCCATATTCTATACTCAATAGACACTTCTTTTCATTCAACAGGTAGTATAATTGAAGGGCTTATTTCAATACTAGTACAAGTCCATTTTTGTACATATTGAGATACAGAGTCCTAAAGTTAAATGAGCTCTGAAAAAATCTGCAGTTGAGATACCAGAAGTATTCAAGCATATGGCTTCTTGCTAGAGATGAACCTTTCTTTCTGTTTGTTTCGCTCATTAATTTCGGAACCATTATAGACAGAAAAGTGGAGGTAATGGACTTGTACCACTATTGAAATAAGCCCTTCAACTATTCTTCACTTTTACTGAGGATAGCAATGTCATCAGCACTTCTAATCATTGGTATCGTTTCACCTTGAATTTTAATTCCGTTCTTGAACGTTTACTTCCGTCATTACTTTTCCGATGTCTAAATTGAATAGTAGGGGTAAAAGAGTACATCCCTATGCTACAAACTTTTTAATTTGAGCACTTCGTTCTAGACTTCCAGTATTATTATTCCCTCTTGGTTCTTGTACTTGTAGTATATTACTCGTCTAGCCATAAAGCTTACCCCTGTTATTCTTAGAATTTCGAACACCTTGCAGCTTTTAACTGTCGAACACTTTTTGGTGGCCGACAAATCATTATGAACGTGCCTTGATTGTATTTCTGTCTTGCTTCCTGTCAACCGCAACGTCCGAATTGCCTCTCTGGTGCCTTTACCGCCCCTAAAGCTAAGCGTATCGTCATCTAATATATTCTAGATTTTATTTTCCACTCTTCTGCAAACTGTTATTGTCGGCAGCCTAGATGAATGATCTGTTAACCTGATTTTCCGATAATTCTTGCACTTGTCGGCTCTTGCCATCTTCCGTATTCAGAGACTGGTGTTTTTCCAAAAGTTTGATTAGTATAGCGCCAGTATCATACTTTCTAAACACCAGATTGAATAGTCGTTTTGTTGCCACTTCCCCCAATATTTCTAGAAATTCCAATGGAATCTTATCTACCCCTTCTGCCTTATTCGATCTTAAGTCTTCCAAAGCTCTTTTAAATTCTGATTCTAATACTGGATCCCATGTCTGTTCCTTATGGACGCCTTTTTCGGCTTCTATCATGTCAGCAGACAAGTCTTCGCCCTTGTAGAGGTCTTTAATGTATTCTGTCCACCTATCCACTCTCTCCTCTGTATTTAACAACGTGGCATTACCATTGCAACGTCAATGTTACCGCCCTTGCATTTCATTTCATACCTGTGACAAATATCACTGTTTCTTGCCGTTGCAGTCAGGTCAGTGAAGGAACGCGTAAAGATTGACAACTTGTACTCCTCTGTGCGAACTACACTTCCGTAATTTGTAATTTATTTACGTGCAACATCTCTACGAGTTCTTTGAGGACGTCTTCGGCAATGTCAGCAAGAAAACAGTTCAGGGGGGGGGGGGGGGGGGAGGGGAGGCATGGGAGTAATCTTTGTAATATATGAAATACAGACAGTCACATCAAACACTCCAGTTTCCACGGGATCAAGATTGGTTATTCGACTGTAATAAAACTCACGATGTGCGTTTCTTGGGTCAGCGTCCTTCAATCGTCCCCACCCCCTCACGTACTCAAACTATTAGCGCCCTGAAGAAACACTTAACTGCCACCGATTAGAGACAGCAGCTCGGGTTACGTGTCAGTACACTCGGCTCTGAAACAACTGCTGGTGTGCCGTTATTACACTACAGCGGTTGCCAGTTCAATCAATCACGCCTGCGTTGCGATGATAAAACGTCAACGTTCGATAGTACTGATGATCATGACACTGTGCACCTAGGTCCCACTGGATCTGCCCTTTTCCTTGCTCCGAGGTTCATGACGTTGTGATTTCAGAAAGAAAAAAGAATCTCGACATAATTGTTTAACAAATATACTTCCGAGAAAATCAGGTCTGTAGATCTATTGTACGCGCAAGCATACTCTCTCTGATTCCCCTAAGACTCTGTGCTTTCCGTCCCTACTACATCATTTACAGAGGGATTTTGGAGTATCTTTTCTAGTTTCCTTCCAATTATTTTTTTTTATTAATGGCCCAAATTTTTTTACAAATAATTGCTTTATAATTAAACTGAAATGAAACTACTGAACATATTGCCAAATGGCTGTGTTACAATGTACGTTTGACCACTAGGAGTGCTGTATAAAAATTTCATCTCTCTAGCTTGAGTGGAATTTGAGAAAATGTTCCTAATATTCGAAAAATTCTAATTTACGGGAAATGGCTATCAAAGTTTCTCAATACATTCCTTCACTATAGGATGGATTATCAGGCTCTTCTTCTTCATCTTCCAAAAGCTTCCTCTTCTGTCTTCTCTTCTGGCCTGTTGTTACATCATACTTCATATGCCTTTCTCTTCTTTCTGCTCCTCTTATCCTTTCTCTGTCAATATTTCTTAGTGCTCGTACAGCTGTAAATCCTAATGCCTCTAGAACTTCACACTTCACACTGTTCCCTTGGTTGTAGGTTGCTATTTCATCATAAATGCCAAAGTGCAGTGTTTTTATGCTTACAAACACCCTTTAAGAATCACTTTCCAAATCAAATTGTTTACGCTCTCATTAGGATTCTGCGTCTTTCCATGTAGACATTTGTGTAACAATTCTGGTTGTGCTAAGTCATGAAAAATTGGTTTTATTGTTCCCTCCTGATTCTTGTACATACTGCATATTACCCGCTTTACACAAGAAATATAGGGCTAATACTACCAACAACAGGCGCAACACTGAACTAATTCGAAACAGCAAAGAGACGATGTTCCGTGCTCTTATTCATTGTAGTATTGCAGCTTGGTATTAGTGTTAATTTTCTTTTCCCTACGTTCTTCCTCATCTTATATACACGGTTATTAAAACGTGGCATCATAACCAGAACAAAAGTGTACGACAATATTAAATGGAGCAAAATGTTCGAAATTCTGAGGAAAATAGGAGTAAGCTGTAAGGATATACGGGTAATATTTGTCACAGAAAACAATGTAGCCAACCCTTGCACACTCGCTATATGCGTAACATAAGGCGCTGTATGCGTAACAGGCCGAGAAAATCCCAAGCAGTTCGCCAGGAAGTCACGATAGGGTGTTAGATGCATTCAGCGGCCGCCCATTTCCTCTGCAGGCGTGGGCTGAAAATAGTAATAACTCCACTTCTAGGGCGAGTAGAACAATAATTCAAAGTTTACATTAAAGAGGAATGTTCCAATTAATTTACGGTAGCAAAAAAAAAATTGTAATTTTTGGGATTTGACCACCTCCGGCTCCCCTTAATTTACGTTACCTTTGCATACAAGGTGACAATTACTGAACTATCTGAAAAAAACGTAAATTAGTTACAAACTATACCCGCCCACGCTTTATTCAACATGTAGACGTCAGCACAGATACGACATGTTCGAAATGCCTGCCGTGATTGGTAATGATGTGGCGCAGAAGAATAGCGAAATTCTGCATGAACCGCTTAAGTGCCGGAACATCGATGCTGTCGATGATCTTCTGAATGGCTGTTATCAGCTCAGCAGCGGTTTTGGGGTTATTGCTGTACACCTAGTATTTACTGTAGCCCAACAAAAAGGATTCGTATGTGTTCAGACCCGGAGAAAATGGCGGTCAATCGAGGCCCATGCCAGTGGCCTCTGTGTACCCCAGAGACAGAATGCGGTCCCCAAAATGCTCCTCCAGGATATCACTCTCCTGCTTCGACTGTATCGAGCTCCGCCTTGCATGAACCACATCTTGTCGAAATCGGGGTCACTCTGGATAATTGGGATGAAATCATCTTCCAAAACCTTCACTCGCCGTTCGGTAGTCACAGTGCCAACAAGGAATATCGCACCGATTGTTCCGTGACTGGACACTGCACACCACACGGTCACCCGTTCAGAGTGAAGAGGCTTCTCGATCGCGAAATGCGGATTCGGAGAAACCCATCCAAATGAAAGTCGGCTTCGTCACTAAACCAAACCATGCATGCGTTTACTAATTTCCATCACGCCCCACGGCCACCCGTGCAGTTTGAATGTCCAAACGCAAACCGTTCAGAAGTAATGAGGAGTTTATTTCATGTAGTTCAATAATGGTCATCATGTAAGTCTTCATTGCATCGTTTTATTCAGACGCACGTTCACTTGCTGTAGGCAGCCACGCCTCGTTAATTACTATATAGGGCAGGCGTAGTTTAAGTGCTGCAAACAGCTGGTCACCAGGCTGATTCAGCGACAGAACAGTCGCTGAAACTGAATCGCGCTACTCGTGACACACCAAACTAAATGTTTCATCGGTTGCGTTATGTTGTAGCCGAAGCAACTTGGAGAAATTATTGGACGTATCAGGCAAAATCTCTTTCTAACTGAAAGTATCACTATGATTCAGTGATATATAAATATCCAGGTTAATAGAAAGAAGAGGGTATCGCAGTTGCAATATATCACTCACTCACCCACTAACATATACGAAGTTGTCCGACCATAAATCCGAAGTCGTAAGGACTGTACTAATTTTGGTGACGAACGTCACTGCTGAGACACCGTATCGATCACACTTCAGAATGAGCGAGGCGAAGTTGTTAGACCTGTAATCTAGTCATAGTTACTGACAGCTCTCGAAGCATTGTAAATAGTATCCGCTGATATCAGAGAATTATTTCCTCGTTTCCCTTGTTGTGGACTTTAATTGCGAGTACTATGAATCTCGCACAGACACAAGCATAGGATGCGGATCTGAGTAAACACAGTGTTCTAATGAGTGTGTGCGTCGTTTATGCGGGTAGTTTACCCGCTTTCCAATCAGTAGTATCTGTTCATGTATTTGCTTGTAGCGGATCGAACGAGCAGAAGCCGAGTGGTAAATGGTAAGACACTGGTTGGTGTATCTGATGATGGCTGTAGGCCGAAACTTGTTATTAATTGAAACTAACTAAATTATACATCTGCTCAAGATTGAAATTGGAGTTTCATTTGTTGAGGAAACTATAGCCATCATTTCGTTACACTCGCCGTTTAAACGACACTCGTTTAGTTCAAAAAATGGTTCAAATGGCTGTAAGCAATATGGGACTTAACATCTGAGGTCATCAGTCTCCTGGATTTAGAACTACTTGAACCTAACTAACCTAAGGACATCACACACATCCATATCCGACGCAGGATTTGAAAATGGCTCTGAGCACTATGGGACTCAACTGCTGTGGTCATTAGTCCCCTAGAACTTAGAACTACTTAAACCTAACTAACCTAAGGATATCACACACATCCATGCCCGAGGCAGGATTCGAACCTGCGACCGTAGCAGTCGCACGGTTCCGGACTGCGCGCCTAGAACCGCGAGACCACCGCGGCCGTCGGACTGATGACCTCAGATGTTAAGTGTCATAGTGCTTAGAGCCATTTGAACGTAACTAACCTAAGAACATCACACACATCCATGCCCGAGGCAGGATTCGAACCTGCCAACATAGCAGTAGCGCTGTTCCAAACTGAAGCTCCTAGAACCGCTCGTCCACAACGGCAGGCCAAAAACCTAAGCTGGCAGTGACAGGAAATCCGAAAATTGAAGATAACGAAAGGTGGGAAACTTAAAAACAAACTTCAAAAAAAGTTTATGACAGGAAATTTAAAAATGCAAGACACCAGTGGCGGGAAATTTAGAAATCCAAGATGGCGGCAAAGGGAAGTTTAAGAATCCAACTAGCCCAATTGTGCTTTGTAACGCCTCCCCTCTCAAAATACCACCCTTCCACTTCCCCCTTTCCACTCCCCCCCTCACTGCACCAACCAATCACAACATATTATTTTAGTGGCCGTGAAAATGAAACAGCCAATCACAATGTAGCTGCGAAATTATCAAAACTTTACTTGCATTTCGTAAAAATGGTGCCAATATTTCAGCATTAAAAAAAAAAAAAGAAAAACGAAGCTATACTAAGCTCAACCGAATTTCATAAAAATGGTGCACTTTTCAACGATATTTACCTCTGACTTGGTACCATATGGTGTCATGTTGAAAATTATTTGTCAATACTACAATATTTCTATGTCGTAAAAGATACATAAGTTTCACTTGAATTGGGGTCTTGTTCATAGGCATTTGCCTCTGAACTATGTAAACTGGCGCCATCACACACCCACACACACGTTCACACTCACTCACACACACACACACACACACACACACACACACACACAAACATGTAACGTTCATCTCAATTCCGTAAAATGACGCCATTTTCAATGATATTTAGCAATACTGAACTTTTTTCTAGAAGGAAATTACGTAAGTTTTACTTGATTTGCGTGAAAAGAGCACCATATTGAAAACTATTTACCAGTAATCAGCATTTACAATAATTACGTAAGATTCACGTGAACTGCGTAAAAGTGGCGCCATGTTAAAAAACATATTGCCAATACCGTAGTACTTCCATGAAAATTATGTAATTGAGTAAAAATGGCGTCATGGTCAAAACTTACTAAGTTGCACGTGAATTACGTATATTGGCACCATTCAGCCCGTGGATGCATACACACACACACACACACACACACACACACACACACACACAGCTGAGAATATAGTTTCCACCGAAGTGCACACTGAATGCTGGAGAGAGAGAGAGAGAGAGACATTGGGCTAATGCGAATGTGAGCTCCTCATATCAGCGGTGGTTTTATTGTGCTAAACATTCAACATTAATCATGTACAACTTTTATGGATGAAGCCGAAAAACCCTAATTATTTTGTTTTTAATAATTATGTACACATTCATGCAACCGATATGGATACCTATTTACTTTTTTTCTGAAGAACTAGTTTTCCTTGTAAATCTATGTTGTACAATGATATAATATTGTATCTGTCTTGTGTGATATACAGGGTGTAAATTTTAATTTGACAAACAAGAATAACTCGACAAATAAGCTTCACACAAAAAATTTGAAAACTTGACTATTTTCGCGGGGGAACTGCTGGTGCTTATAATAGCCCGCCACACCAGCCCCCTGGGGTGAGGTGGGAGACAACTTTAAAATTTCAAATGGGAACCCCAATTTTTTATTGCAGAATCAGATTCTACATAAAAAACTACGTACATTTAATCTTAAACATTTGTTTCGATTCTTGGTAGTTGGCATTGTAATTCAAGCAAATCCTTGTTCTCATTTTTGCGTGGGAAATGGTTACGGATAAATAAAAAATGCTTATTTACTTCGTAAATTTTGATTCACTAAAACTAAAACTCTCCCTCTCTCCCCATAGGGTGTGGTTTCAGAAAGAGGAATTAGTTTTATAAATGTTGACCCAAACAAAACTTATCCGAATTTGCGGAAAAAATTAATATGTGGGTCAACATTTGTAAAACTCTTAATTCTTCTCTCTCAAACCCCACCCTATGGGGAGAGAGGGAGAGTTTTAATTTTAGCGAATCAAAATTTACGAAGTTTATCCGTAACCATTTTCGACGCAAAAATGAGAACATGGATTTCCTTGAATTACAGCGCCGACTACCAAGAATCAAAACAAATGTTTAAGACAAACCGTACGCAGTTTTTTATGTAGAATCTGATTCTGTAATAAAAATGGGGGTTCCCATTTGAAATTTGAAATTTGCCTCCCGCCCCATCCCCAGGGGGCTGCGGTGGCGGGCTAATTTTAGCACCAGCAGATTTCCCCCTCGAAACTATCAACTTTGGATTCTATACATTTTTTCGTGTGAAGCTTATTTTTCGAGTTATTCTGGTTTGTCAACTTAAAATTTACACCCTGTATATGTGGTTAACATCAGCAAAGTGGATATAGAAAAGAATTAGTAGTAAATAAATAATAAATTAAACTGTCAACCTTGATGCTGAATATTTACTACATGACCAACGAGGATTCAATAAACGATGAACAGTTTTCCTTTCACTGTTTTGTTGGGTTATAAGCGAAAAAAGTTTAGAAATGGTTTGATATTGTGTGTAAAGTTTCTTGGCAGTCCCTATGGGCACTGATTATCAAACACAGGATGAGCATAATCTGAGTACTTTGCGCTTCGTTTTAAGAAAAGTCTTTTCACGCATCTCGGTGATTACGACGTTTTATCTCCTGACTTATAGGTCATACAATAATATAAATTTACAGGTACAATCAGTGATAGCTGTGGGTACAGCCTGAAAATTGTTACGAACAGAGTCATTGGTAGGTCAGTAATAAATTAAAATATCATGGCTTACGCTAAAATTTTGCTGTGTGAACAGCGGAAATGTAGTAGGCGGTAAATTTTCCAACTTTCATAATTTTTCAGGAGGTTTCAGCGAGAAACAGATTAGGAAAGGTTTGGAATTATGCGTGCAGTCGCAAAGTGCTTTCATTCTCAAATACTGAATGAAATAGTCTCGATAATCTGTGTTCTGTGAGTTACGCTGGCTCAAGAGATGTTCACAGTTTCTAACTTCAACTTACTGTGTTATAGTTTTAGCGTGAGTTTATACCTTTAAATGAGTAGATTATGACAGCGTTTAAATTATTTTAATTCGATCGTTAATTGCGTGAATACTGAAAACCAAATCTTTGTTCTCCCGGGAAGCCATCAGATAAGCAACCTGTAGCACATTGCTTGAATAAGCTATCGGTATAGTTGTATAATAATATAGATAATTTCAAGAAAACTGTATTTTTCCTTTGCGGTAGAGGTGCATTTTTCTCCGTTAAAAATGTGTTATTGAGGAATGTTTCATCTATTGATGTTGTTGTTTATGAATAGTGTAGGCGTTTTCAGTTTCCATGTATTGCAAAACGTAAATCGGATTTACATGTTTGAGCCCATTTGTAGAAGGACACTCACTGGAAAAATGTTAAAGTCCTCATACAAACATGAAAACAAAGTAAATAACGAAATAAAGATGAAGCAGACAGAAAAGCATGCAGTCCATCACTATAGTATGAATCACAGTCTAATACGTGTAGTCACGGCACTCTCTCTGGTGCAAAAGTTGTTACCGTTTGACAACTGGAGCGACACTAGCGCTCCAAGCGGAGCGAAAGCTGATAGTAAAAAGCGTCGTATGGATAATGTTTGCTTTCAATTATTTTCTACTTAATTTTTGTGCTCCATGTATTAATAACTTACTAAGTTATCGTCAAATACATCTGAAAACAGCCGAATAAAACTGATTCACTGACATAAGCTACAGCTTATTCATGATCAACTGCATCCGAATATGTGTTTATTTGCAGCTTATTCCGCTGAAAGCAAGAGAATATCAACACACGCTTCATTAATGAGTAGCACGTATTTCAATTGTTATCTATTCCTATCGTCGTAGGTGCTTCCCTAGCCGCTTAGAAATTTTTAGGGAGTCTAATGATTCACCCATTCGTACACTACTACTTTGTAATGCACGAATATTTTTGAAGTGTGATTACTTTTATTTCAAAAGGGCATGTGTTGAAGAACCTTGCGGTTGGTGGCTCAGATATAACAACAGTCGTGGAATTGGTTTATTCTATCTTGGGAAACAGTTTTATTGCCTTTGACAAGTTATCATCACGTCTGCGCAGTTTTCCCTTGAGCTACATTTGTGGTGGCTTATTTGACACGTTAAAAAATGTAGGTATTATATTGCATATACACCACTGGCCATTAAAATTGCTACACCACGAAGATGACGTGCTGCAGACGCGAAATTTAACCTACAGGAAGAAGATGCTGTGACATGCAAATGATTAGTTTTTCAGAGCATTCACACACGGCTGGCGCCGGTGGCGACACATACAGCGTGCTGACATGAGGAAAGTTTGCAACCGATTTCTCATACACAAACAGCAGTTGACCGGCGTTGCCTGGTGAAACGTTGTTGTGATGCCTCGTGTAAGGAGGCGAAATGCGTACCATCACGTTTCCGACTTTGATAAAGGTCGGATTGTAGCCTATCGCGATTGCGATTTATCGTATCGCGACATTGCTGCTCACGTTGGTCGAGATCCATTGACCGTTAGCAGAATATGGAATCGGTGGGTTCAGGAGGGTAATGCGGAACGCCGTGCCGGATCCCAACGGCCTCGTATCACTAGCAGTCGAGATGACAGGCATGTTATCCGCATGGGGGCCTTTGCAAGACAACAACCATCTGCACGAATAATTCGACGACGTTTGCAGCAGCATGGACTATCAGCTCGGAAACCATGGCTGCGGTTACCCTTGACGCTAGATCACAGACAGGAGCGCCTGCGATGGTGTACTCAACGACGAACCTGGGTGCACGAATGGCAAAACGTCATTTTTCGGATGAATCCAGGTTCTGTTTACAGCATCATGATGGTCGCATACGTGTTTGGCGACATCGCGATCAATGCACATTGGAAGCGTGTATTCGTCATCGCCATACTTGCGTATCACCCGGCGTGATGGTTGGGGTGCCATTGGTTACACGTCTCGGTCACCTCTTGTTCGCACTGACGGCACTTTGAACAGTCGACGTTACATTTCAGATGTGTTACGACCCTTCATTCGATCCCTGCGATACCCTAGATTTCAGCAGGATAATGCACGACCGCATGTTGCAGGTCCAGTACGGGCCTTTCTGGATACAGAAAATGTTCGACTGTTGCCCTGGCCAGCACATTCCCCAGATCTCTCACTAATTGAAAACGTTTGGTCAATGGTGGCCGAGCAACTGGCTCGTCACAATACGCCAGACACTGCTCTTGATGAACTGTGGTATCGTGTTGAAGCTGCATGGGCAGCTGTACCTGTACACGCCATCCAAGCTCTGTTTGACTCAATGCCGAGGCGCATCAAGGCCGTTATTACGGCCAGAGGTGGTTGTTCTGGGTACTGACTTTTCAGGATCTATGCACCCAAATTGCGTGAAAATGTAATCACATGTCAGATCTAGTATAATATATTTGTGGAATGAATACCCGTTTATCATCTGCATTTCTTCTTGGTGAAGCAATGTTAATGGCCAGTAGTGTAGATTTCTTACGTTCCAAATTGTCTGATTTGGCTGAAAGTAGAGGGAACAAAACTCTGCTTTGTTGGATAGATAAACGACATCTTTCTGCAAAATGTCAGGTCTTCTAGTGTTTCGTTATTTTGTTATTACAGGAAAACAACAAATGTCTGTGCGTTACAAGAAAACCGTAAATAAACTGTCTTCTAATGTACCGATACGTATCTGCCGGGGTCCCTAGGAAGCTAAATAATGATAAAAGTGGTATTATTTTTAGTTATTGTCGATTTTTGTGGCACTGGATCACTCCATATTGTAAAATCTGTGTTACAAATCCATATAACCGTTGTAAACTCACTCATCCGATATCGTGTTAAGAAGTGTTCCTTGCTGGCCGCTTGGGGCGCTACTATCTCTGTGGATAATAAAAATGAGACGCAGTCGGTTGGTTAGTTTATTTAGGATAGGGGACCAAACAGAGGTCATCGGTTCCATCGGATTAGGGAAGGGTGGGGAAGAAAGCCTGCAGTGCCCTTTCAAAGGAACCATCCCGGCTTTTGCCTAAAGTGATTTAGGGAAATCACGGAAAACCTTCTTCAGGATGGCCGGACGCAGGTGTAAACCGTCGTAGTCCTGAATGGGAGAGGCAGTGCCGCAACTGTAATGTTAGACTGTGGTATGAACTGGCTCTGGGAGAACAGTGTTGCAAAGCAGAATAGTAATTAAATGCAGGAAAAAAGAATTGTTGGAACCGGCTGAGAGGACACTAAGTGGAACACGTCCGCCAGGCAAGCAAACGTGGCTTAACCAGTGTCAACACTGGGAGTGCTGAAGTACAAACAGAGAGGGAGTGTATTGCCTCATAGTTTGCGAGCGAAGACACCAGGAAATCATGATTCAGCACTTAGTGCCGACCAGACACAACGCTCCACTCCAAGTGGGATAGATGCAGCACCTTCACATAGGAATGACGCAAGAACTCTTTCGAGGCTGCAAACTTTGCACAAAGGGACGATCTGAATCCCTGAAATTAAACATTAAGCCAGCCAAGACCGTTGACAGGCTCAGAAAATGGGAGCACATTCGGCACCTACACTCCTGGAAATTGAAATAACAACACCGTGAATTCATTGTCCCAGGAAGGGGAAACTTTATTGACACATTCCTGGGGTCAGATACATCACATGATCACACTGACAGAACCACAGGCACATAGACACAGGCAACAGAGCATGCACAATGTCGGCACTAGTACAGTGTATATCCACCTTTCGCAGCAATGCAGGCTGCTATTCTCCCATGGAGACGATCGTAGAGATGCTGGATGTAGTCCTGTGGAACGGCTTGCCATGCAATTTCCACCTGGCGCCTCAGTTGGACCAGCGTTCGTGCTGGACGTGCAGACCGCGTGAGACGACGCTTCATCCAGTCCCAAACATGCTCAATGGGGGACAGATCCGGAGATCTTGCTGGCCAGGGTAGTTGACTTACACCTTCTAGAGCACGTTGGGTGGCACGGGATACATGCGGACGTGCATTGTCCTGTTGGAACAGCAAGTTCCCTTGCCGGTCTAGGAATGGTAGAACGATGGGTTCGATGACGGTTTGGATGTACCGTGCACTATTCAGTGTCCCCTCGACGATCACCAGTGGTGTACGGCCAGTGTAGGAGATCGCTCCCCACACCATGATGCCGGGTGTTGGCCCTGTGTGCCTCGGTCGTATGCAGTCCTGATTGTGGCGCTCACCTGCACGGCGCCAAACACGCATACGACCATCATTGGCACCAAGGCAGAAGCGACTCTCATCGATGAAGACGACACGTCTCCATTCGTCCCTCCATTCACGCCTGTCGCGACACCACTGGAGGCGGGCTGCACGATGTTGGGGCGTGAGCGGAAGACGGCCTAACGGTGTGCGGGACCGTAGCCCAGCTTCATGGAGACGGTTGCGAATGGTCCTCGCCGATACCCCAGGAGCAACAGTGTCCCTAATTTGCTGGGAAGTGGCGGTGCGGTCCCCTACGGCACTGCGTACGATCCTACGGTCTTGGCGTGCATCCGTGCGTCGCTGCGGTCCGGTCCCAGGTCGACGGGCACGTGCACCTTCCGCCGACCACTGGCGACAACATCGATGTACTGTGGAGACCTCACGCCCCACGTGTTGAGCAATTCGGCGGTACGTCCACCCGGCCTCCCGCATGCCCACTATACGCCCTCGCTCAAAGTCCGTCAACTGCACATACGGTTCACGTCCACGCTGTCGCGGCATGCTACCAGTGTTAAAGACTGCGATGGAGCTCCGTATGCCACGGCAAACTGGCTGACACTGACGGCGGCGGTGCACAAATGCTGCGCAGCTAGCGCCATTCGACGGCCAACACCGCGGTTCCTGGTGTGTCCGCTGTGCCGTGCGTGTGATCATTGCTTGTACAGCCCTCTCGCAGTGTCCGGAGCAAGTATGGTGGGTCTGACACACCGGTGTCAATGTGTTCTTTTTTCCATTTCCAGGAGTGTATATGGAGTGAGAATAACGTCATCGACAGCTATAAAAACGCCGCCTTCATTCTACTCTGAGTAAGATCATTCCGTCTGCATCACGAATACCGATGGAAGGCCAGCTCTACTAGCTGCAGAGTGCCCTGGCGTATATAACGAAGTGTCTACTTCTGTATTTTCCTTCTTCAAGCTGCGTTATAAGTACTAGAACATGCCATCTTATTACTTTATGCAGGCCGTATTGCTCCACACAGACATCATGGCCAGTACCCATGGCCGCCACTGCGCAGCAAAATTGTGCCACGCAGTTGAGGCCAAGGCACTTCGCCCATGGAGCACCGCGTGGAGGAAGGGCTACGTGGAGTTCTTTTGTCTGCGCTTTGGTGTTAACTTTCATTTACTTACAGCAATTACACTTATTTTTTAAGGAAAATACAGGATCTAGGAAGTCGTAAGTTATAAATTTATGGTACAATTTAAGAAAAGAATAAAAGAAGAAGGAAGGAGCAAGAATAGATATGCTTTCACCGACACCACCTGGCGGAGTGGACCTGGTGCTGAACTTGGAGTCCAGCGTCCCTGCACGGCGCTACCCGGTTTAGTAACTATCCACATGGACATCCTTTTTCGGGAAAAGTCGATTTGTTCAGTGCATGTGGATCTAATCAGTGTCGACGTTGCTTGTTAGAGTGCTGTGGCCGGCCGTGGTGGCCGAGCGGTTCTAGGCACTTCAGTCCGGAACAGCGCGAATGTTACGGTCGCAGGTTCGAATCCTGCACGGGCATGGATGTGTGTGATGTCCTTAGGTTAGTTAGGTTTGAGTAGTTCTAAGTTCTAGGGGACTGATGACCTCAGATGTTAACTATCATAGCGCTCAGAGCCATTTGAACCATTTGGCGAGCGCTGCGAGGTTACATAACAGCCATATTTATGTTATTTAGTAAACAAATTCTGCATGGCTTTGGAACAATATCATGTCTCAATGTAATGTAATTAAGTTATATGCTGTTCCTGCTTAGCCGTAGGAGAAATAAGAAGCCGCCACTAATCTATTATTAATTTCGTAAAAAAATTCTTTATAGAATAAATACAGAACTTTTCTAACTAGTGGATCCATGAATTTTGTAAAATTGCGTAATATGCATGATCTGTTGCTGCTGTGTATTTACACTGTTTGTTTTTGCTTGCTTACTTTATAAAATATTTACGTTCCTTTCTATTACATTTACAACGATTTGCTCGTTTATCTTCAGCCAGTATGTTGCATCCAGGAATCTGATGGTTATACCGATCGGGTATATTCCCAGCACCACAGTGAAGTGTCTGCAGCCGCCGCCACCTTGGCGTCCAGTGCTACAAGTCTGCAGACGTCTTGATGTAGAGGCGGCTTTAACTCTTCGAGCTGCACTCCTTCCAGTCACAACGGGAACTGACTGAAGATGAGGGCCGGGCCGATCTTCCGTGAATGAAGAACTGATCTGCCCAACTGTGTGCTGTCCAACCTGGCAGCAGGGCGCTTGGGCCGCCGCTCCTGAGCAGTACGAGTACCGCCTTGGGCTGTCGGCACACGGACCGTGCATCAGAACGTTGAGCGTTGAGTGTGCCTAGTTTCTGATGTAATAGCGTGGAATAGCAAGTTCGGGAGTCTTTCATGTCAGGTATTCTGAGCGTTAACCAATGAGATGGCACAACGCCACCTACGTCACATACACGCCATCTCCCTTCAGTACAGAGTTGTGAAGCGCCATAGTGTCATTCATTTCAAGATTATGTATGTATGCCGTCACTGGAAAACCCGTTGTAAACTGTGCGATTCGTTCCAATACAATAATGAGAAACATCATATTCAGCCGGCACGGTAACTCAGCGTGTTCGGTCAGAGGGTTAGCTGCCCTCTGTAATAAAAAGAACTGAGTTAATGGATCAACGTCGAACTGAAACGGGTGTCTTGCGACGTCCGCACCGAGCAGATGCAACGAAAACGAACAAAATGAGATGAAAAGAAGCGTAGTGAGTAGCGTCACTGTTACATACAAAGATTGTAACCTACGTCGCTGTTTCGCGTCCCGGAACTTTCAACATTTTTTCCCTGACATTTGCGTTTTTATAAGGTTCCGATACTTTCTTATTAGTTTAATGTAAGTATGTACTGTAATATTTGATGTTATGTAAATATAAGTTCACCTTCTTCCGAGGGGTGAGTGTGTTCTAGTGGCTTAATCTACAGGACAGCTTGCGCTACTTGTATAAAGATATTTTGCTCCTTTTTCTTTTACGCTTCGTAATTCACATGTTGCAAATATTCTGCCACTGGGTAGGAACAGTGATCAAGTAAGACTGACCTTGGGGTTTTACAAAAACGTGGGAATGATGAAATAATGTTTATCTTATGTGGAGTTTGGCAACGGCCTTGCCGCAGTTGATACACCGGTTCCCGTGAGATCACCGAAGTTAAGCGCTGTCGGGCGTGGCTGGTACTTGGATGGGTGACCATCCAGCTGCCATGAGCTGTTGCCATTTTTCGGGGTGCACTCAGCCTCGTGATGCCAATTGAGGAGCTACTCGACCGAATAGTAGCGGCTCCGGTCATAGAAAACCATCATAACGACCGGGAGAGCGGTGTGCTGACCCCACGCCCCTCCTATCCGCATCCTCAACTGAGGATGAAACGGCGGTCGGATGGTCCCGATGGGCCACTTGTGGCCTGAAGACGGAGTGCTTTTTTTATGTGGGGATTGCAAATTTGTATCGCACTGTTTGTAATGGAACTTTTATATGCCTGTGTCCTTATTGTTTGGACATGGTACTTTTCTTTTCGTGGACGATGGAGGAAATGTGCGTTTTAATAGAGCTAACGTGGGAATTTTACCCGTGACCGTGTAGTAAACAGCGTGATTTACGAACTAGAAACATCCCGCAGCTGCCGCTGGAGTGCGTTGCGATCGCGTTTACCACGTTGGGGCCCATGTACCGTATGCACAAGTCGCATCATTTCTGAGCGTTCAGTAGCACGTTGAACTTGGCACGCTCAACGTTGACGTTCGATAGCACGGTCCGTGTGCCGACGGCTTTACCGCCTGTATGCTGGAACCACCTCTCAGGCTGTCCTTTGTGTCGCTGTTGGTTCTTGTGTCTACATGCCATCTTGGCGACTGACAACAGGGACGTGCAGATTTCTGGGGCCGGGCCGAAGCGCAGCTTCACTCGAAGAGGGCACTGAGACTCCCACAGGCGTCCACAGCCACTGCCGGGCTACACCGACGGAACGGTCGCCGGGTCCTCCAACGACGGGGCCGCAGCACTGACCCCTGACGGCGCCAGAGTCTGTGCCTGCGAATTCCTTTCCGGCCGCTGACGTACTACTGTGCGCCTTCGTGCAACACGGACTCAGCACGGCCGCTGCTAGGCAGTGTCGGGAAGAAGACAGAGTGCAAGATCCCCTCGCTTCTAAGCTGATACTGTTATTACTCAGTTTAGCCGCGAGTCCGTAGAGGGTGGTATATGTGACGTACAGTATAACTGGTCAGCATTTCCGCCCGGAATTTGTGGGTTAAGTCGGACCTTCCTTGATTCGCCTTGGTCGGTCGTGTCGTCGGATTTCCTCCTACCTGTGGGCGGTGCAGCTCTCTTAAGTGTCGAGCCATGCAGATTCTTCATTGGCGCATTGGATGTTTCTGTCGGTGGAAGCTAATTATCTGAAATTGCTGTCGATCAACTATTTACTCGAAATTAACATTCAGAATGCCGTAATATCACTTTAATTCCTATTAGATCAATAATGAAACACTCATGTCACAAGCTACTCGTAACCGAGAGCATGGCTACCATCGAACAAGACACGAAGAGCTCTTAACACCGACTGCCGACTTTGGCGCGCAGTCCGTATCTCTTACTAGTTTCGTCACAGTCCGTGGATTTCCGATCAAGTTCGTACTTACTAAGATATGCATTTGTTAATGAACGGGTGTGAATTTTAACGAGGCAAAATTATGATAAATAGTTTTAAACATCCAGAGGCTCTTCCTAGTATTCATGTTGTGGTGTCACCGCCAGACACCACACTTGCTAGGTGGTAGCCTTTAAATCGACCGCGGTCCATTAGTATACGTCGGACCCGCGTGTCGCCTTTGTCAGTGATTGCAGACCGAGCGCCGCCATACGGCAGGTCTAGAGAGACGTCCTAGCACTCGCCCCAGTTGTACAGCCGACTTTGCTAGCGATGCTACACTGACAAATACGCTCTCATTTGCCGAGACGATAGTTAGCATAGCCTTCAGCTACGTCATTTGCTACGACCTAGCAAGGCGCCATTACCAATTACTATTGATGCTGTAAAACATGTACTGTCAAGAGCGATGTTCACCAATTATGGATTAAAGTTAAGTATTCCAGCAGCAACGTACCTTATTGGCTATATTAATTACATTGTCCTGTTCCAGACCTCACGCCAGTTTGCGTGAGCTTAAACGCGTGCATTTCGGCCTCCTCTAGCTACACGGTGTTGGCTCCTCTGCCAACACATCACATGTTGTCATAAATGACTTTAATTATTAAATGTAAATAAACAAAATAGGTGACTGGCGCCAAGATGGCGGTACTTCCCGTCATGTACATTTCCCAGGCTGACACTTGTTGCTAAGGTCCAGCTCCGAGCCCCACCCCACTACGCGCGACATATGGTCGCTTCGTCACCTAGCCAGCCAGCGTGGGAAATGCTCTCCGACTCATGGCCGGCTACGGACTACAGCACTTCCTAACTGTCGTGAATACATCAATAAGAGACAATAATTTATTAAAACTGGCAAAAATGTCTTCCTCACGTAAGAGGCACCTTACAAGAGCGAAGGTAAAATTCTTGCTAATAAACAATTGTTAACTGAATGATGTTTCATCAGCGCCCCGGCGCTCCACTGGATTCCACCATCGCACTTCCGCGCCTCTGCCCTATATCCACGTAGGAGACGGCGTCTGGCAGGCTCCTACAGTAGGTTAGATTTCTGATGATACAGGTGACAGCGTCGTAGCCCTACCAACGTCATCGTCGTAACTTTCATCTAGAGAATTGTTGACGTTGAGGTTAATTTCCTTTTCGTTGACCGTTTGCGTGGAAGCCAACATTTGAAATGTATTGTGGAATGTAGGTAATACTGGGAAAGTGTTCATCAGTGACAAGGATATCGTCTGGTGTGCCCAAGGGGTAGTGTGACAGGAGCGCTGTTGGTCCCTAAGGACATAAATGATTTGGCGTATAGGGTAGGCAGCAATATGCGGTTGTTTGCTGATGATGCGGTGGTTGAAAAGAGTCTTCTGGGGCACACATGTATGTGGCACCCGGCTATGATAAGGATATTGATGTAAACCAAACTGAAACTATGATATTATAAACGATGTATTCAGCCGTGGTAAAAATTGCTGTTTTGAAGAGCGAGCCACAGCGCGTAGTGTGAAGCAGTCGCCCTCCGTTTCTGGCGGTGATGCCGCTGTGGCAATCGTAGCTTTAGTGTCTCCCTTTGATGAGAAAGGTTGCGTGTTCACGTGCATTTAAGGGGCGCTATGAGCTGGCCAGTCGGTCAGTCTGGGTCAGTCTCTCGTCCCCAGCTTGCTAGTCTGACTCTCGTCCGCATTTGTTAGGCAGTTAGTGTCTGTCTGTCGTTCGGAGTGCTAGTATGTCTGTCGTTCGGATCAACCTTTAAAGCCGGCAGAATGAGAGTCTTTCCACTCCGCCAGTAAGAGAACTCAGCGAGTGGTCGCCCGGTCGGGGCTTAGTTCCTGCATCTGAGTCTGCGCGTTTGGCCGTCAGTCTGCTCGAGTTTGCTCAGGCAATGGTCATTGGCGGTTGGAACGATCGGTTGGTCGGTCGCGCACTGAGACACAAGATGACTTGTCCGTCTTGAGCGTCGGCGCATGTGAGGCTGCCTCGTGAGTCCAGTGGGCCGCGCCGTATAGCGAGGGGAGATCGGCGCGCCTTCCTGCGTGCGTTGAAGCGGCTGGCAGCGGACGGTTCAGGAGAGCGATTTGGAAGTGCTGCGCAAGGTCTTCTCGAGAAATCGCAGTTATTAGAAGTTAAGTGATTGGTGATATGTTGTTTGATTTACTTGTTAAATTCTACTTGTTTTCTTGGTGAGGTCACCAGCCGTTTTCCTTTGGGGTCGTCCCACCATTCTTCTCCATTTGCCCACCCGCGGGAAGGTGGTTGTTTATAAATTGGGTGGTTCGTTTTTCCCTTGTGGAGTAGGGGTGGGTTAGAGCAACCTGCGGTTCGGGTTGTTCGGTAATCTCCCTATCAATCTACCGTACGTTAGTAGTTACCTCTGTCATGTTTGTCGGATTTGATGTGTTAACAATTTATTGCTTGGAATGTAACGCCCTAACACCTGAAATACGTTTTGATGTTTGGAAACTTTGATATTATTGCCTATGATCTTGAGAGGCGGTATCTGTGTGCTGTAGAGCACCTCAACTATTGTTTGGCCAAACTTGTAGAATTTTAGATAAGATTGCATTTCATGGGATTTTATTTAAATGATCATTTTAGTATATAAAGTTGCCACCCTTTCACCGTAAGACTTTTCTTAGAAGTTAAAATCAAGTTGCACCTTCGGTGGAAAGGTTAATATTTTATCTACATCTACATCTACATTCTACATCTACATCTACATTTATACTCCGCAAGCCACACAACGGTGTGTGGCGGAGGGCACTTTACGTGCCACTGTCATTACCTCCCTTTCCTGTTCCAGTTGCGTATGGTTCGGGGGAAGAACGACTGTCTGAAAGCCTCCGTACGTGCTCTAATCTCTCTAATTTTACATTCGTGATCTCCTCGGGAGGTATAAGTAGGAGGAAGCTATATATTCGATACCTCATCCAGAAACGCACCCTCTCGAAACCTGGACAGCAAGCTACACCGCGATGCAGAGCGCCTCTCTTGCAGAGTCTGCCACTTGAGTTTATTAAACATCTCCGTAACGCTATCACGGTTACCAAATAACCCTGTGACGAAATGCGCCGCTCTTCTTTGGATCTTCTCTATCTCGTCCGTCAGACCGATCTGGTACGGATCCCACACTGATGAGCAATACTCAAGTATAGGTCGAACGAGTGTTTTGTAAGCCACCTCCTTTGTTGATGGACTACATTTTCTAAGCACTCTCCCAATGAATCTCAACCTGGTACCCGCCTCACCAACAATTAATTTTATATGATCATTCCACTTCAAATCGTTCCGCACGCATACTCCCAGATATTTTACAGAAGTAACTGCTACCAGTGTTTATTCCGCTATCATATAATCATACAATAAAGGATCCTTCTTTCTATGTATTCGCAATACATTACATTTGTCTATGTTAAGGGTCAGTTGCCACTCCCTGCACCAAGTGCCTATCCGCTGCAGATCTTCCTGCATTTCGCTACAATTTTCTAATGCTGCAACTTCTCTGTATACTACAGCATCATCCGCGAAAAGCCGCATGAAACTTCCGACACTATCTACTAGGTCATTTATATATATTGTGAAAAGCAATGGTCCCATAACACTCCCCTGTGGCACGCCAGAGGTTACTTTAACGTCTGTAGACGTCTCTCCATTGATAACAACATGCTGTGTTCTGTTTGCTAAAAACTCTTCAATCCAGCCACACAGCTGGTGTGATATTCCGTAGGCTCTTACTTTGTTTATCAGACGACAGTGCGGAACGGTATCGAACGCCTTCCGGAAGTCAAGAAAAATAGCATCTACCTGGGAGCCTGTATCTAATATTTTCTGGGTCTCATGAACAAATAAAGCGAGTTGGGTCTCACACGATCGCTGTTTCCGGAATCCATGTTGATTCCTACATAGTAGATTCTGGGTTTCCAAAAACGACATGATAGTGTTTTGTACCATTTCCATGCCTCCTACTGGGTGTGGATAGTTTGTGTGCCTGTGTCAATTGCCAAGTCTTAATTTAAAGTTATCTGGTGTGTTGCAGATTTGCACCAGTGTAGTCTTTCAGAGGCTGTTATCAGCGGTCGTAATTACGTCCGTGTCAAAAGGGAGCGTCAAGGTTCCCTGACCGAAAGCTCATACAGTAAAAACTTGTTTCTTTCTGCCTCTGAATAAACTGTAACTCTGATATTTAGAGGATGCTTTCTGATTATAATTTGAAATTTGTTTCTTTTAAAAAGGCTTTTAGGCACTATTAAAGTGAATAAAATTCCCATTTGTTAAAAGGAATTTGGTTATGATTTCATCAGTTACTCCCTGGCAGCTACTTCCATGCTTATATAGTGTGATTAAATGTGTTAATGTTCTCGATGAATCGCTAGTAAATAAAATAAACTCTTAAGAATATTCTCTGAAAATAAAACCGCGGTTCATGTATGTCTCTGATAGGCTTTATAAAGCAGATCGGTGACTGTGGACGACCGCAGAGCCAAAGATACTGTTTCTGGTCTGAGACTGTAGTGTTGGAATTAGAGAGCACTGGGCACATAGTTGTAGGTGGCTGTCTGTGAGGGAAAGAGGATGGTGTAGGCAGTTTTTGTGCTCTGTGAAGCTAGCAAGTGTTAGATTAATGTAGATATGTCAGTATTGTTGAACATAGAAGCAGAAGTCTTTTTTTTTACGAGCGCGCTAGTGTAGATGAGTTGGCTGATAATTTGTAATTGTTGGGTAACCCCAGAATGTACGGAAATTGATTTGATAAAAAATGCTAGTTAGATATTTCACATAATTTGATGATTTGTGTTTATGCCCTTTTAGTGAGGTTAGATAATAATTGCTGTATAAATCTCATTGTTTGTGGACGAATTAGTAAAATGTAACGTCAGTTATCAAATGGTTTCGAGAGGAGGAACGTAACTTGCAATATAATTTTCCTAAAAAAAAATCTGTGTTAATAGTTCTCCACAATCAGTACCGCCACCCTGTCCAGGTCACATGTTTTTCAAAGAAGTTGCATTTTCTTAAATGTTTTCATTTATCAGTCAAAATAATTTCATGTGAATCTCAAAGTATTATGGCCAGCATTGCACACTTCTGAGCCTCTAGCTAGAATATTTATATTTCTTATGAGAGACCAGAATATATCGCGTTCCACTGTTGCTGCTGCAGAGGTAAGACAATTTTTTTTTATCTGTTACGTGCACAGGCACCAAAGTTACCAGTTTTGAACAGGGCCAGAGGGTTCAGTGCCTTAGAGGCTGAATGTATTTTGCAGTGACTTTATTTGTTGGTATTGGGAGTTGCATTACCCAAACAGTCCGTATAAAGTTTTTGCTATCAATAACACAGAGTAAGCTCACCACTTGCACGTAAAACACGCTATTCGATAGTTCGAGTTTAGTACCCATTCCAAAGTTCAGACATTCATTCATAAATTTATGTAAAGAAAGGTATTTATTTGTAGTGTGCACAGTCATTCATTCAACTTAATCGATACTGTATTATTTGTGAAACAAAGTTACATGGTGTACGGTAAAATGTCGAAGCTGAGTGACTGTAGGAAGATACAAAACGACTTAAACAAAACTTCCAGTTGGTGAGATGAATTTCAGCTAGCCTTAAATGTAGAAAAATGTAGGTTAATACGGGTGTGTAGGAAGGTCGAACACTAATGTTCGAATACAGTATTACTAGTGTCCTGTTTGCCACAGTCAAGTCTTTTAAATATCTGAGCGTAAAGCTGCAAAGCGATATGAGGTGTAACGAGCATTTGAGGACCGTGGTAGGGATGGTAGATGGTCGACTTCGGTTTATTGGGAGAATTTTAGAGAAGAGTGGTTCCCCTGTAAAGGAAACCGCATATAAGACGCTGGTGCAATCTATCTTTGAATATTGCTCTAGTGATTTGTATCCGTACCAGGTAAGATTAAAGGAAGACATCGAAGCAGTTCAGAGGCGGGCCGCTAGATTTGTTACCGGTAGGTTCAAACAACACGTAACTACTACGGAGATGCTTCGGGAGCTCAAATGGAAATCCTTGGAAGGAAGACGACGTTTTTTTTTTTTTCGAGAAACACTATTGCGAAAATTTAGAGAACCGGTATTTGAAGCTGATTGCCGAGCGATTCTACTGACGCCAACATACATTCCGCGTAAGGACCACGAAGATACGAGAAATTAGGGTTCATACGGAGGCATATAGACAGTCGTTTTTCCCTGGCTCTGTTTGCGGGTGGAACAGGAAAGGAAATGACAAGCAGTGGTACAGGGTACCCTCTGCCGCGTACCGCACGGTGGCTTGTGCAGTATCTATGTGGATGCAGATACAGATGTAGCATTTGAGTCGAATGTGCAGGCAGTGACAATACGATTAAAGCTGGATGTTACGTTCGCAACTGTCACTGTTTGATATGCAGTCTTCACTATTCAGCTATTTCGCGCATTAGTTAACACAGGTTTACTGAAAAGATACAACGCCGTAGCTTGTTGTCTATTGCGAACAGTGTGGTGGTTTTTGGGTGTTCAGGAAGTAATCCTTGAGGTACGCCTGAACTGACGAACCGGGTCACAGCCCGTGGCCCTGGGAATTCTGGGTCGCGTGTTTGAAGAGGCACTTGTGGTTTGACGAGCTTGGAGGAGGGTCCTATATAGAGTCTGATGGCGCGATTAGGTGCATGCGGAACGACGCCATGCAAGATGCCACTGACTGTGTGCAGGAAGAGTACACTCCCAGTACGACTTTCTTAATCATTCATAATCAGTGCGTAGCTCACGTACAACTATTGTCCTGGCTAGCTCGAGAAGTTTAATATGATTTATTTCACTGCTACTTCGAAGTATTTCTCCCATGAGGAGATGTGTTCTTTGTGCCTTTATGAGGAGGACATATCTTGTAGTTTGTTCAGAATCTATTTGTTTCGAGTCCATACAAACGGTACAAAGATTAATACCGTCGCACTTCTTATTAACGAGCATTTGTCAATGTTTTGCGGGTTGTATAGATTTTGCTTGGTTTCATTTTCCCCGCATTCCAACTCAGAACATTAATTATACTCGTGGGAAGAATGGGATTGATTTATATTCAAACATTTTTTTAAATCAATGCTTCCTTGCTATCAGTTCCCTATTCAGACGAGTTTATCACTTGCCTTCAGCAACTGGCAGATTTTTTTAAATTCTTGCTGAAATTAATATCAAAGTCAGCTGCTGTGAACGCAGTTTTTCGCGTTTCTGTGCTTCATTTTTCAGCACAAAAAGCAGGTGTTTGAGTTGACACAGCTGACAGAGTCGCAATCCTTCATTCTACTGTAAGCGTGATTATTTGATGTGACCTGTGATAAGAGACTGTGTTGACATGCCAATTGCACTGCGTGAGGCTCTTGACCCACGACGCTTTACACATTTTTGTTTATGGTAAAATGTTGGTTGCGATTACTCAGGACCACCCAAAATCGGGTTTCTGTGCTATGTGACACGCCTGGTTAAATCCGCAGGACAGAACAGGTAGTTGGAATTGTGGAAAGGGGCCAAAAACGAGCGGCTGTCCGTTACACTCGAACGTATATAACTTAATTTAGTTGCCCAAACATTACAGCGCAAATTTCCGGCCTTAACTACCGACTGAATATGTCAGACAATCTTATGGCTTAAGTGCACAAACTCTTTAATTTTTAAAACGGCTGAAGGCCCATGATTTAAAACACAACTACAATAAACTTTCAAAAGGCAGAAGGCCCAAAGCTTTATCCAGAAAAAAATTATTTTAAATGAGACTGAAGGCCCAAACACTGCGAGACTTGACAAGTAAGGAACTTTCAATTTTAAATGGCTGAAGCCCCATTATTTAAAACCCAACTAAAAGCATACAAATTCAGACCATCGGCAATAAGCCATTAAAATACACAAACAAACACCAATTAGAAGGTAGTACAGCCAGCGGCGCTCAGAAGTTTCCAGGGGTCGATCTACACTTGAAATATTAACGTTCGCTTAGGGGAGACAGGTAGTTGGCCCAACTATATCCGATCAGCCGGCAGCCCAACCAAGAGACAGTCAATGGATCCACCGACAAGACGACTTGCTTTCCACCCGACCAGTATACAAGGAACTCCAAAGCCAAAACGTAAAAGGTGTCGCCGCCCACAACCAAGTATGCATAAGCTGTCAAAACTACACACACGTGTTTGACAGCGACAACACGATGAGGAAAGGACACTGCCTGAATTTTACGTCAGCAGCCAGGGCACTTGGTGCACTTGGACTTCCAATAACCAAAATACAGCGAAACTCCACCGGATGGTGGCCAAACTTTCGCCAACTCGAACACTCGCTGTTGCTCACGGGACTACCCCCAAGAGCTAACCATGAAAACCAACGGCACAATGTGAACACACATCTGCTGCCACACGTAGAGAGAGAAAAAACCACGGAATAACTGCAATAGCCGCAGGGGGCAGAGTAACAGGCAAGGCTTAAACCAACGCATAAGCTGGGGCGAGCACGGCTCACTATGCTCATCGTAAATCGTAGTGCAAAGTAAGCATTCTCTGTCTAGATAATGTTACACGTATTTTGCAGTCACATCGCCTCGCATGTTCGATTCATGAATGTAAATATTTTAAATGAGAGGACATATATTTAATTCAGGGCGTATCCAGATTTACTTTCAACAAAATCTGTTGTCGAAGCCTAGCTGGGACCTCAAAAATATTTCGCAGCAGCTGCGCAGTGAGCAGCAGCCGCTCCTAACACTGGACGTGTTTCTCAACGCGAAGCACTCGGAGACATGCGCGCTCTGAAACGACCTGCATACATCTCACGGAACGTGCTCCTGAACGTGATTTGCGACGTCAGCAATTCCCGGTTGCATCTGGCGCGTAAATCACACGATTCTGTTCTGAAAATGGAGGCGGTTGAAAGAGTTGCGTCAGCTCTATTAGCGACTGCCGAAGAAGGGCGGAGAAAATCGCGAAGAAGATTCTGGGCTTACTGGTAGATGAAAACTGCATAGAGCTGTACAATGATATGTTGTACATACTAGAGCAAGTGATTCATTAACAGATTTGAATCTTAATCCCAATTCCGGTTTTGTATTGAATATCGTTAAAGCATAGTGTCTTAATCTCAGTTTGTGCCAGCATCCATATTCTCAATGTTACAGTGACTACCATCACTCTGAAGTATCGTACTTTATCATACAGGTTTCAAGATCTAGTAATTTATTGGAATGGACGAGCAGACTATCATTGAAGAAGATATTTACCCGTAGGATATGAATATGACTCAGCTCATAAAGCTGTGACAGGTATATATATCTTACAGAAAGTTTCATAATAGCAAAAACTTTCAGTTTGTAACTTGTCTTTACTTTCTGACAGTGGGGCAGGCACGTTAAGATTTCTAATCCGTGGGGAAACACTCCAGTCGTTGGCCTTTGCGACAGCAGATATATTGTTCATAACAAGTAAAACCAACTATTGCTTATAATACTTCCGTTCAATTGATGAGAAAGACGGAAAGAAATTGAGTGTGGCTCGGCCCCGTTACAATTCTCTTTACAACTCACGACGTTATCAAAAACGCTACAGCGACCACATTGCAGGCAGGCCTCTGTATATCCTATACGCTGTGTAAAGATTGTATGTACGTATGTAATTATTTGATTTTTAACTGAAAAATTCTGCCAAACCGGCGTGCTTTTTATACACTACTGGCTATTAAAATTGCTACACCAAGAAGAAATGCAGATCATAAACGGATATTCATTCCACAAATATATTATACTAGAACTTGCATGTGATTACATTTTCACGCAATTTGGGTGCGTAGATCCTGTGCAACCAGTACCCAGAACAACCACCTCTGGCCGTAATAACGGCCTTGATACGCCTGGTCATTGAGTCAACCAGAGCTTCGATGGCGTGTACAGGAACAGCTGCCCATGCAGCTTCAACACGATACCACAGTTCATCAAGAGTAGTGACTGGCGTATTGTGACGAGCCAGTTGCTCGGTCACCATTGACGAGACGTTTTCAATTGGTGAGAGATCTGGATTCATACGAAAAAATGACGTTTTGCCATTCTTTCACGCAGGTTCGTCGTTGAATACAACATCGCAGGTGCTCCTGTGTGTGATGCAGCGTCGAGGGCAACCGCAGCCACGGTCTCCGAGCTGATAGTCCATGCTGCTGCAAACGTAATCGAACTGTTCGTGAAGATGGTTGTTGTCTTGCAAACGTCCCCATCTGCTGACTCGGGGATCGAGACGTAGCTGCACGATCCGTTACAGCCATGCGGATAAGATGCCTGTCATCTCGACTAATCGACAGCATCTTCTTCTTGTCGGTTAAATTTCGCGCCTGTAGCACGTCCTCTTCGTAGTGCAGCAATTTTAATGGCCAGTAGTGTACATTATCATTATGCCGTAGCACTGAAACAGTATACTTTCATAGCACGCAAGTTATAGCACTAAAAACATCAAAATTTCAACTACCGACGTGTAGTTTTCTGTCTTTTATTGTATCAAATTTCAACTAAAACGAAGCGTTTTCGAAAGATCCTCAATTTGCTGAGGATTTGAAACAGCTAACGTTCATACCATATACTTTACGATAAAGAAAACCCACCAAATACGAAGTTTTTCATACAGTATGGCGGTTCCTAATTTTTGCTTGTGACGTAGAAACAGTGTCGCACCTCATTGGCAACGTTTCGCCTCACCGGGGAAAAAATATAACCTGTCAGATTGTTCATTTGACGCTCCCCCGTGCAGTGGAACGTGGAACTGCAGGCTGTGACGTCATCAGCTGCTTTTCCACGTACGTTTTCGCATTCCGTGAGAGGGCGGCTTAAGCTGCAGGAAGGGCGAGCGGCTCCCTGTTGCAGGTAGATGCAGTGAGGTAAGTGGGCGGCGCGCCGGGCTTCCCGTGTGCAGCGCCTCCCACATGCCCGCTGAGCCTGTGACTGTGAACTAGGAGAGCAGCCGCGAGCCCTTACCTGCTCCTGGGGGAGCCCTGCTGCCCGAGACACAACCACCACCTCCTCCTCCTCTTCCTGCCTCTTGCAGCTCCCACATCCCCTCAGCCGTGCCGTACAGAGCGCGCGTGCATACACATACACATACACATACGCCCACTCACACGCTCACGCATACATTACGGCGGAGTTGGATGTATGCACTATCAATTCTGCAAATTGAGGCAATTTGCTCGCATCCTCTTGCAAACATGTCCTAAAGGAGATGCTAGATTATAGAACGGCGAAGCGATGTTATCTCGCTACGTTGCTAAGGCGTGGCGCTACCATACTACAATGCTATGCGAGCAGGACGTCTTTTGCGTACAAAATCGACTGAAAGGCTTTGGACTAAACGTCAGAATACAGTGTGGTTTTTATTCCCTTGACTAATTTATTGACTTCACCTCAGAAACCTTTCCTCTGATATCCAGTCCAAGGAGTTAATTTACTTTAATACCATTTCGTGATTACAATTAATATTGGCTACTTACAAGGGGTGGCCGCCAATTGTGAAATTCAGATTCGATTCATACTGCGCATAATAAAAGCTCATGGCCAGAGGTGTAATGTGGCAAAGCACCAAGATGCACTTCTCAGCCGTTGTCGAGAAAATCGACAGTTAAAATAAACCATTGCGGTGAAATACTCTCTACGATTAATAATTTGCCACAGCGTCGTGGCGCAGCGGTAAGCGCTCGGGTTCGTAATTCGAAGGTCGACGGATCGAATCTCGCGCCATGCAATTTTTTTTATTATTAGTTTTTTGTAATTCAAATATATATATATATATATATATATATATATATATATATATATATATATCTTATGCGGCGGCTCGTTTAGGCCTATTCAACATCTGTCCTTCAAGTGTAACGAGCGAGTAACGGAGTTTATATTTCATACCTGCCACAGCGAATTTGTGTTCGTGGGGGCTCTATTCTAATTCGAACGTTTGACTTACGCTATACGTATTCGTTTCGGAATATCGTTTCTACGTCTTCCGTTAACCATACGTGGTTAATATTATGAAGAGAATTAATAACATTTGTGAAATACAACATTGTTTGCGGAAAACATGATGATGTTCGAAGTCGCCAGTTTTTCCACGACAAACGAGATTCAACAACTTATTATATGCATAATTGTTGCAACTGATTGCCAGGGATTTATATATATATATATATATATATATATATATATATATATATATATATGTGTGTGTGTGTGTGTGTGTGTGTGTGTGTGTATATACACATTTGAATTACAAAAAACAAATACTAAAAAAAAAAAAGTTGCATGGTGCGAGATTCGATCCGGCGACCTGCGGATTACAAACCACAGCGCTTACCGCTGCGCCACGACGCTGTGGCAAGTTATTAATCGTAGAGAGTATTTCACCGCAACGGTTTATTTTAACTGTCGATTTTCTCGACAACGGCTGAGAAGTGCATCTTGGTGCTTTGCCACATTACACCTCTGCTCATGAGCTTTTATTATGTGCAGTATGAATCGAATCTGAATTTCACAATTGGCGGCTTCCCATTGTTAATTAGATTTGATAACATCGAGTACAGATTTAAGTGTCAGGAAGTCGTTTCTGAAAGTATTAGTACGGAGTGTAGGCATGTATGGAAGTGAAACATGGACGATAAATAGTGTGGACAAGCAGAGAATAGAAGCTTTCGAAATGTGGTGCTACAGGAGAATGCTGAAGATTAGATGGGTAGACCACATAACTAATGAGGAGGTATTGAATAGGGGAGAAGAGGAGTTTGTGGCACAACTTCACTAGAGGAAGGGATCGTTTGGTAGGACATGTTATGAGGCATCAAGGGATCACCAATTTAGAATTGGAGGGCAGCGTGGTGGGTAAAAATCGTAGAGGGAGACCAAGAGATGAATACACTAAGCAGATTCAGAAGGATGTAGGTTGCAGTAAGTACTGGGAGATGAAGAAGTTTGCACAGCATAGAGTAACATGGAGAGCTGCATCAAACCAGTCTCAGGACTGAAGGCCACACAAACAACAACTTAATTAGAGTTAGACATACACATTAAAGTGACTCGCCTAATTCTGATATTTGTGATCAATAAAGAAAACATAAGTATTCGTATGTGAGATCCATGTAATATAGTTAAAACACACCACAACTGCTTTAATTGAAATTCTTCATTTGTATTGTCATGGTGTCTGTAGTCACTGACAAGTCGTGGGATAGATATGCACGTATACAGATGGAGGTAGTATTGCGTACACAAGGTATAAAAGGGCAGTGGGTTGGCGGATCTGTCATTCATGTGAGGAGGTTTCCGACGTGATTATGGCCGCATGATGGGAATTAACAGATTTTGAAGGCGGAATGGTAGTTGGACCTGGACGCTTGAGACATTCCATTTCGGAAATCGTTAGGGAATTCAATATTCCGAGATCCACAGAGCCAAGAGTGTGCCCAGACGTTACTTCTTACCATGGAAAAAGACCGGGAGCAGCGACGTTTGAGTAGAGTCGTCAGTGCTACGAGACAAGCAACAGTGCGCGTAATAACTGCAGAAATCAGCGTGGGACATACGACGAACGTATGGACAGAGCCGCGAAATCTGGCGTTAATGGACAGACGCGAGAAACTTTGCCAACAACACGAAATCGCCTGCAGCACCTTTCTAGGCCTCGTTACCACACAGGCTGGGCCCTTGACGACTGGAAAACCGTGGCCTGGTCAGATGAGTCGCGATTTCATTTGGTATGAGCTGGACGCTGGACGCAAATTGTCAAGAAGGCAGTGTGGAAGCTGGTGGTGGCTCCATAATGGTGTGGGCTGTATTTACATGAAACTGACCGGTGTCTTCTGGCCCAACTGGATCGATAATTGACTAGAAATGGTTATGTTCAGTTTCTTGGGGACCATTTGCAGCCATTCATGGACTTAATGTTCCCAAAAATGATGGAATTTTTATGGGTGACATGTCACCGTACCACAATTGTTCGCAATTGATCTGAACATCCTGGACAATTCGAGTGAATGATTTGGTTCAAATGGTTCAAATGGCTCTGATCACTATGGGATTTAACATCTGAGGTCATCAGTCCCCTAGAACTTAGAACTACTTAAACCTAACTAACCTAAGGACATCACACTTCCATGCCCGAGGCAGGATTCGAACCTGCGACCGTAGCGGTCGCGCGGTTCCAGACAGAAGCGCCTAGAATGATTTGGCCACCCAGATCGTCCGACATGGGAAATAATCGAGAGCAGTTCGTACACAAAATCTTGCACCGGCAACACTTTCTCAATTATGGACGGCTATGGAGGCAGCGTGGCTCAATGTTCTACAGGGGATTTCCAGCAACTGCTTGAGTCCGTGCCACAAGTTGCTGCATTACCCAGGGCAGTAGGAGGTCCGAGCCGGCCGAAGTGGCCGTGCGGCTAAAGGCGCTGCAGTCTGGAACCGCAAGACCGCTACGGTCGCAGGTTCGAATCCTGCCTCGGGCATGGATGTTTGTGATGTCCTTAGGTTAGTTAGGTTTAACTAGTTCTAAGTTCTAGGGGACTAATGACCTCAGCAGTTGAGTCCCATAGTGCTCAGAGCCATTTGAACCATTTTTTTAGGAGGTCCGACATGATATTAGGAGGTATTCTATGACTTTTGTCACCTCTGTGAATAATTACAATGCTTTGCAAAACTCTGGGACCTAACGTAACACGTTAACAGCCCCGTGGAATTGAATGAAAGTATGCTAGAACGTTTCCAGAGTTCCCCCAACGGAATGCTCGACGTCACATCGCGCAAGACCAGCATGACTATAGTGCCAAATGGAACTGGAACTGCAACACGAGGCGATTACAGGAACGGGAAAAGACAGTGCATGTCAATCAGCGAGCAGTTACGGCGCGCTGTGGTGATTTTCTTCATTACAATACGGCCTGGAGACATCTGGATGACTTCACACGGGGAAGAATCATCACGAAACTGGAAGACGAACACGCAATTCAGGTGATACGACATTGGGCGACTTGGGCATGCGGGATGATGAAATGATGGTGGGGACAATACCCAGTTCACGAGCGGAGAAAATCTCCAACCCGGCCAGATATCGAACCCGGGCCTGCTGCATGGTAGGCGAACACGTTACAATTCGACTAAGCAGTCGGAAAATACAGAGAACACTCTAATTAGCACAGGATGTGGAATGAGTGTAAACAGAAGAAAGATGAAAGTAGTAAGGAGTACTAGACATGAGATTAGCCACAAACTTAACATTAAACGTGTGGATTAATAAGTGGGCGAAGTTAACAAACTGTGTTTACAAACTCCTGTAGGGCTGTGGGCCTTGTTCCCTTGTCGATACATCGGGAAGAGCCTTTGATATTCCAGTACAGCCACCACAGGTCCCCTGAGTATTGCTGGCGTGGCGAATTTGTGTATCCAGGAATCTAATACAAACACGCGAAATTGACATTTTTCTCCCTCCAACGTGAGAAGATTTCTGAAGTTTTCGTTACAGATGTTGTAAGCCAATCGTACAGGTTAGCAGCAACGACACTGAGATGCCAACAGCTGATCCAACGAGTGGTGACACAGCAAATACAGTGTATCAACCTGTAACGTAGCAAATTATTACGAGCTTTCACCTTCCATTGAAAGCGTAGTTTGCCTTGGAGCCGGGAGGGGAACAGAGGTTGGTTCTCACGCTGCCACAGCTGGGCCGCGCGAATCTTCTACTTTTCTAACGCTGCGTGAAATACGTTACACATAATCTCTATGAATCTGAAGAAGTACTACTAAATGTTAATCGATCTTTTCCATACTTTGTATACCAAATTCTATGGATAAGACAGCCATACTGTTAAATTTTCAAATCAATAACTTCAAGACTTTCGGAGATATAGATTTTTGCCTAAAACTCATAGTATCTGTGCTGGCGTTGTGAAACTGAGCTGGAGACTGTAATGTATTCATCTACAGTATCAACCGAAACTACGGAAAAGAGAGTAGGTTCATACAATTTTCTGAAACTGTCTTTATTTTCATTACCACAGATTTTTAAACTAATTAAAAGTACTTTGGAAAATTATTATTTCATCGTGTTTTGATTGTGTTTTGGAGAGACTGAGGTACTGAATGGAGGACGTACGTAAAGTGAGAATTGTGATACTTTATTAAAAGTAAATGTAATGATTATAAAGAATCAGCCTCGATTGCAAATAGGCAGTTTGTAGTTTTACTGTGTCCCAAAGAAAGCGTGGTTATCCGCGCCGAAACCTAGGTCAACATCCGGTTTCTATTAGCAGTCGAGGGGAATTCTTTATAATCGTTAAATTATTCACGATTGCTGACGCGCTGGAGTGTTAAAAGTTCTCAAAAGTAAATGTGTGTGTGAGAAAATTGTTATACAAAACGGAGTTCGTGATGCATGTCCGAGTGAGTTTGTAAAAGACAGCCAGAAGGAGTGTTGAGTATTAAATTTATCAGTAATTTAATTTTTGGAAAGGAATCGTATTTTGTTTTTATTGAAGTTTGTTTGATCTCGGAATTACCAGATTTCTAGTCTAAATTACTTGTGGTAATCTGATCGACTGACGTCAGAAATGCCTCTAGTATTCTCTAGATGATCTCATTGGCTGCGTAGCATATTAGGCAATATGAATTCAACATTTTCCGCGCGTTTGAGTAGGGCGTTGTGCTTCTGGTCTATCAGTCTAGACAGTCGCTCGGCGGTCGTCTTCTGGTAAACGCCTACGTTAAACCGCGCTCATCAAATTTGCACCAAAATGAATTATTTGGCGCCTTTGATCGGTTCTCGTGTCTTTGATGCAAAGCGGCTACAGTGTTGAGACTTTTGTGAATGTTTGAGCATTGTAAGAGGTATAATTTAGGAGATATTCGGGTGTGAACATTTTACGGCGTCCGTAGACCCCGCATGGCTTGTTTAGTGCCGATAACGAGACATTATGGAGAGCACTTCTATGCAGGAAGCCTACTGAACGACTGAATGTGTTAAGTCATGGATCAGTGACTGTTTGGCACTTTCAATATATCTGGTCGGACTAAATATCTTCTAGCTGCTTTCGGGAGTGCAGTTGTAGCAGAAACAGTGAGTAACATTGCACAATTGATCTCTGGATATTACAGACGGACTTAATGGCCATTTTCCGTGTTTACAGATAATAAACCAACTTAAAGGAAATTTTAGACCTTTTTTTCAAATGAGTTATGCAAGAATCGATAGTTTAACTAACTTCCAGCTATGGCCCATGGGCTGGGGTTAAGAGGCCTTAACTTGCTAGGTATTTAGTCGAATTTTCGTTAACGCTGCTTTTGTAGGTTGAGCCAGTATCTACTATCGTAGAGTAATGGAGCAGACAGTCTGAAACCTATCCACGTAGGTGGACTGATTGTTTAAAGGATAGAGAGAGACGAACCCGCCCCGCCGCAGACCTTTGGTTAGTTAACTGACATACAGTAAGCGATGGTGCAAAAAATGGTTCAAATGGCTCTAAGCACTGTGGGACTTACCGTCTGAGGTCATCACTCCCCTAGGCTTAGAACTAGTCAAACCTAACTAACCTAAGGACATCACACACATCCATGCCCGAGGGAGGATTCGAACCTAATTTAAAAACAAAATATGACAGGCTTTTCCTGGGAACGTAGATTCCGGTTTAAGTAAATGATTTACTTTTTTATTATTTTTTTTGAGATGACCCGTTTGCTGACCGATTAGATATGGCTCACCACGATTTACCACAATCCCATTGTAACCGTAGTAACTACACGCAACGCCATCGATGGTTATACTCCCATACTTGTCTTCCTGTAAAATTCTTACCATTTACGGCTCCTTTTAGTACCATGGAAGCTATTCTGTGATGTTGTAACTGATGCCCTACCATCTAGTCCCTTCTTCTTCTCAGTGTTTTCCACGTGTTTCGATTCTCGCCGATTATGCTGAGGTCTTATTTGTTGTATTAATATAATTGTCAGAATCATTCTGAAAACCCGAATCTTAAAAGTATCGATTCTCCACGTTCCGGTTTCCACACATCCATGTTTCACTACCGAACAGTGTTAAAATGATCTGTAATATCATTTCTCTTGCTCCTCAGTACTTTCGTCTTTCTTTAGTTTACTCTTTATCGCTATTCTGGTTTATTAGACTGTGTATTCCACCCAACATCTCTTGCAGTTACTCCTCACTTTCACAACCAGCGCAATCACTAATATCCTTCAATTCTAAATTTTAATCCCACTCCAGATACTACTTTATTTCCGTCGTTGCTTTTTCTATGTACACATTCAACAGTGGGGGAGAAGGTCTACGTCGCTGTCTTACACCCTTTTTAAACCGAGCGCTTCTCTCTCGGCCTTCCGTTGTTATTGTTCCTTCCTGGTTTTAGTACACATTGTATATCCCTGTTGTTGCCTATAGTTTACACGTATTGATCACGAAACCGGGAAACATTCTTCACTAGTCTTGAGTAAGAATGAAAAAAATCGCTAAACTACACTCCTGGAAATGGAAAAAAGAACACATTGACACCGGTGTGTCAGACCCACCATACTTGCTCCGGACACTGCGAGAGGGCTGTACAAGCAATGATCACACGCACAGCACAGCGGACACACCAGGAACCGCGGTGTTGGCCGTCGAATGGCGCTAGCTGCGCAGCATTTGTGCACCGCCGCCGTCAGTGTCAGCCAGTTTGCCGTGGCATACGGAGCTCCATCGCAGTCTTTAACACTGGTAGCATGCCGCGACAGCGTGGACGTGAACCGTATGTGCAGTTGACGGACTTTGAGCGAGGGCGTATAGTGGGCATGCGGGAGGCCGGGTGGACGTACCGCCGAATTGCTCAACACGTGGGGCGTGAGGTCTCCACAGTACATCGATGTTGTCGCCAGTGGTCGGCGGAAGGTGCACGTGCCCGTCGACCTGGGACCGGACCGCAGCGATGCACGGATGCACGCCAAGACCGTAGGATCCTACGCAGTGCCGTAGGGGACCGCACCGCCATTTCCCAGCAAATTAGGGACACTGTTGCTCCTGGGGTATCGGCGAGGACCATTCGCAACCGTCTCCATGAAGCTGGGCTACGGTCCCGCACACCGTTAGGCCGTCTTCCGCTCACGCCCCAACATCGTGCAGCCCGCCTCCAGTGGTGTCGCGACAGGCGTGAATGGAGGGACGAATGGAGACGTGTCGTCTTCAGCGATGAGAGTCGCTTCTGCCTTGGTGCCAATGATGGTCGTATGCGTGTTTGGCGCCGTGCAGGTGAGCGCCACAATCAGGACTGCATACGACCGAGGCACACAGGGCCAACACCCGGCATCATGGTGTGGGGAGCGATCTCCTACACTGGCCGTACACCACTGGTGATCGTCGAGGGGACACTGAATAGTGCATGGTACATCCAAACCGTCATCGAACCCATCGTTCTACCATTCCTAGACCGGCAAGGGAACTTGCTGTTCCAACAGGACAATGCACGTCCGCATGTATCCCGTGCCACCCAACGTGCTCTAGAAGGTGTAAGTCAACTACCCTGGCCAGCAAGATCTCCGGACCTGTCCCCCATTGAGCATGTTTGGGACTGGATGAAGCATCGTCTCACGCGGTCTGCACGTCCAGCACGAACGGTGGTCCAACTGAGGCGCCAGGTGGAAATGGCATGGCAAGCCGTTCCACAGGACTACATCCAGCATCTCTACGATCGTCTCCATGGGAGAATAGCAGTCTGCATTGCTGCGAAAGGTGGATATACACTGTACTAGTGCCGACATTGTGCATGCTCTGTTGCCTGTGTCTATGTGCCTGTGGTTCTGTCAGTGTGATCATGTGATGTATCTGACCCTAGGAATGTGTCAATAAAGTTTCCCCTTCCTGGGACAATGAATTCACGGTGTTCTTATTTCAATTTCCAGGAGTGTAGAATTCAGAGGCAAGACTTACCGAGAATTAAACTGTGATACTGTCATCCGTTGGACTTTGGCAATAACAGACTGTGTCGTATCGAGGAATCATGTTTTAAATGCGGCAGTTTAAAATTCTGGGGTTGTAGTGAGACTGGGAATGGGGAAACTATGTGACCGTGAAGCCTTCCGTGATTACAAAAATTTATTTCTAAGCAACTGTGCTAGGTACAGCTATGCGATTTGTGCAAATTGTAACTGTGCTCATACCTTTTTCATGGATGTGCTCTGATTGTTACCGGCAACACGTGTAGACGATATTCTGTATATGCCTATGTCTTTGACAACATCTCTTCCGTCACTGCCTATGAATCATCTCGTATTCGTGCAGTAAGAGCTTGTGCCGGCCGGAGTGGCCGTGCGGTTCTAGGCGCTACAGTCTGGATCCGCGAGACCGCTACAGTCGCAGGTTCGAATCCTGCCTCGGGCATGGATGTGTGTGATGTCCTTAGGTTTGTTAGGTTTAAGTAGTTCTAAGTTCTAGGGGAATGATGACCTCAGAAGTTAAGTCCCATAGTGCTCAGAGCCATTTGAGCCAGTAAGAGCTTGTACGTCAGGCACTGGTGAACTGAACATGTTATTCTCACGTAACCCAACAAAGAAAGTCGAGAGGGATTATGTCTCGTGATAGTAGTGACGATGGTTTTGAGCAGTTTCTGCCACTCCAGTTCTTCTGAAAGATTTCATCCAAGACTGGGGAACAAGTAACCCCCCCCCCCCCTCCTCCAGTGCCGCAATGCACCGTCTTCTTTAAATCCGTGGTTGAAATTTCTGTAACTGAGGTGCAACATGAAGTTCCAATATGTACAGGTAAAATGTTGTCGTAATATTAGACTCCGTGAAAAGTGACGATTCAATAATTGCTGAGCCGTGGCTGGCTCGTGTTATGCTTTGCATTAAACCTTGGGTGCTATTCTGTGATTAGTCTCCCGCGGTTATCACTATTATGCTGTTACCTCTCTTTCCGGGACTGGCAGCAACAGCGTATATCAATATTAGCACCCTTGTACTATCTTTGGCGTGGCGCTTATAGTTCCTGGCTGTGCCGTGTGCGGGCAGTTGGTCGCTTGGCGTGGAGCAGCGAGGAAGTGTCCGTGGCGCCTGTCTGGCCGAGGGCCGCTGGCGGCGTCCACGCGCGGTCGGAGTGTGAGGGGCTGTTGCCATTGCTACGAGGTCCGTGGCTCACCTATCCCGGACACGAAAGTTGAGTCTTCACTTAACCTACCAGCCAGCCCCAACTGTTCACATTGTGTCGACTGAATTTCGTTGTGGGCTGTTGGGACATTCCCGCGAGTAACAAAGTGTGTTTTCAAGTTGGCGAAATTCTAGCCGCCTTCCTGTGGAGTTTAACTTTACTTCATCACCGGAATCTTCTGCCTTGTGGCCGTTAACGTTCCGGTTACCTGTCCTGGCCGTTGACGTAAATTCAGACAGTGTATTTTCCTCGTCGTGTTGCTGCTGTCCAACATGGTGTGTAGTTTGGCAGCCGAATGTGTAATTCGTTGTGGGCGCCGATACCTTCTGCATTGTTCCATTGAACTCCTTGTTGTGTGCTGGCCGAGTGGAGCGGAATTTATCCTGTCGATTCGCCCGTTGATTGCCTGTCTCACCTAAGCGAGCGTTAGTGTTTGAATTCCAGGCCGACCCTTGGAAACTTGTGAGCGCCTTTGATGTGCTGCCTTTTCTTATTTGTCCTTATTGTTTGTTTATGTATGGCTTCTAGCCGATTTTAAATTAAAGTTGTTTTTCTGTTGATGCGTCAGATTGTTTGGGCCTTCAGCCTGATTTAAAGAAATTTTAGGATAAGGCCTTCTGCCTTTCAAAAATCAAATTCCTGTTTCGAGCCATAAGTTATTGGTCTTCAGCCAATTTTAAGTTAAAATTTTTTTGCCCTTAGGGAGTGAGATTGAATGGCGCATTTAGCCGGGAATTAAGTAATGTTTGGCTTGCTCTGTTTTTAGTGTTTTCTTTACTCTTGTAATGTTTGTCAAATGAATAATGTAGTATGTTCGAGTGCAACTGACAGCTACTTATTCTGACCCCTTTCCACAATTAAACTATTTGTCCTGTCCTGCGGGTATAACAGGGGATCTCAATTCAATTACATTGTGCAACTACAACACACTTTCACTTTCGGACTGTTCCTCATGTACTGTGCAACGTGGGTGCTTCGATTCCTAGATCTGGACATTATGGCTGTTTGCTTTTCCAGAGGTGTGAAAAGTCTTTTCAGGGGAGAAAAGCAAACTTTATTGTGGAAGCCACTGTCTGCATTGATTCTTTCCGGCATGTTTCTAGCATACTGTGCACTTCTGGGCATGTCATCTCGTTGCAAAGTGTAGTGTAACGTATCGCTCCGTTGAAGTGAGGTGTTGCACAAGCATTTTTCGAACAGACGAATGATGACCACCACTATAAAAAGTTCATTTTCGTAATGTACGCTACTGGCCATTAAAATTGCTACACCAAGAAGAAATGCAGATGATAAACGGGTATTCATTGGACAAATATATTATACTAGAACTGACATGTGATTACATTTTCACACAATTTGGGCGCATAGATCCTGAGAAATCAGTACCCAAAACAACCACCTCTGGCCGTAATAACGGTCTTGATACGCCTAGACATTGAGTCAAACAGAGCTTGGATGGCGTGTACAGGTACAGCTGCCCACGCAGCTTCAAGACGATACCACAGTTTATCAAGAGTAGTGACTGGCGTATTGTGACGAGCCAGTTGCACGGCCACCATTGACAAGACGTTTTCAATTGGTGAGAGATTTGGAGAATGTGCTGGCCAGGGCAGCAGTCAAACATTTTCTGTGTCCAGAAAGGTCCGTACAGGACCTGCAACATGCGATCGTGCATTATCCTGCTGAAATGTAAGGTTTAGCAGGGATAGAATGAAGCGTACAGCCACGGGTCATAACACATCTGAAATGTAACGTCCACTGTTCAAAGTGCCGTTAATGCGAACGAGAGGTGACCGAGACGTGTAACCAATGGCACCCCATATCATCACTCCGGGTGATACGCCAGTATGGTGATGACGAATACACACTTTCAATGTGCGTTCACCGCGATGTGGCCAAACACGGATGCGACCGTCATGATGCTGTAAACAGAATGTGGATTCATCCGAAAAAAAATGACGTTTTGCCATTCGTGCACCCAGGTTCGTCGTTTAGTACACCATCGCAGGCGCTCCTGTCTGTAATGCAGCATCAAGGGCAACCGCAGCCATGGTTTCCGAGCTGATAGTCCATGTTGCTGCAAACGTCGAACTGTTCGTGCAGATGGTTGTTGTCTTGCAAACGTCCCCTTCTGTTGACTCAGGGATCGAGACGTGGCTACACGATACGTTACAGCCATGCGGATAAGATGCCTGTCATCTCGACTGTTAGTGATACGAGGCCGTTGGGATCCGGCACGGCGTTCCGTATTACCCTCCTGAACCCACTGATTCCATATTCTGCTATCAGTCATTGGATCGTCCGCAGCTCGTGGTCTTGCGGTAGCGTTCTCGCTTCCCGCGCACGGGGTCCCGGGTTCGATTCGCGGCGGGGTCAGGGATTTTCTCTGCCTCGTGATGACTGGGTGTTGTGTGTTCTTGATCATCGTTGACTCGCAAGTCGCCGAAGTGGCGCCAACTAACAAGAACTTGCAATACGGCGGCCGAACTTCCCCGCATGGGGCCTCCCGACCAACAATGCCATACGATCATTTCATTTCATTTCAGTCATTGGATCTCGACCAACGCGAGCAGCAGTGTCGCGATACGATAAACCGCAAACGCGATAGGCTACAATCCGACCTTTACCAAAGTCGGAAACGTGGTGGTACGCATTTCTCCTCCTTACACTAGGTATCAGAACAACGTTACACCAGGCAACGCGGGTCAACTGCTATTTGTGTATGAGAAATGGGATGGAAACTTCCCTCATGTGAGCACGTTGTAGGTGTCGCCACCGGCGGCAGCCTTGTGTGAATGCTCTGAAATGCTAATCATTTGCATATCACAGTATCTTCTTCCTGTCGGTTAAATTTCGCGTCTGTAGCACGTCATCTTCGTGGTGTAGCAATTTCAATGGCCAGTAATGTAAATTTATATGTATAAATGTTATATAAGTGGAATAAAAGCCCACTTTTATAGTGTTTTCTGTCGTCCCTAGATCCGATGATGGCAGATTTAGTTCGTCGAAACTGGTAATGATGGGAGAAAAAGAATTCCTGCGATCTTGGCTACCAGTTTATTGTTTTAGAAGCATCTAGATCGCTCCCACATGAGCAAATTGTGCTCCCTGCAAATCGAAAGACCTGCACCCGGTGAACGGTCTACCCGACGGGAGGCCCCAGTCACACGACAACCCCTCCAGAGTCCAGGGAGATCATAGCCATGACATACCAGCTGAGGATGCAACTCTGAACTTTTTGATCGGAGGAGAGATGATGTGGCGCCACTCAACATACTGCCGTTTTGTTCCGGTTCCAAGTGATTAACCCATATTTCATCACCTGTGACGATGTTAAGACAAAAAATTGCCAGATCAGCTTCGTAGAGTGCAAGAAATTCGGCACAGCTGGTTCTTCGTTGCTCTTTATGGTCTTCGTTTTGACGGCGAGGTGCCCACCGGGAACATACTTTTGAGTATAGCAGTGGTGGACAGTTGTGACTTCACAACCAGGAGAAACGTTCAGTTGAGCAACGAAGTGTTTGATTGTTAACTGTAGATCATCTCGAATGGGAGTGTCCGCACGTTGCAACGCTGCAGGCCGTCCGGCACGCGGGTGACTGGACGGGTTTGCGCGACCTCGTTGCGATTTTAACAGACGACTCGCCCAACGACTCGCCGTGCATCTGTTCACTGCAAGGTCTCGCAGACGTTCTGCAAGCGCTTGCGAAAATATGCTATGCTCTCGTTTTACGCCAAAAGAAACTCAGTAACAGCTCTCTGCCTGGATCACATCTTTGTTATACACTCCTGGAAATGGAAAAAAGAACACATTGACACTGGTGTGTCAGACCCACCATACTTGCTCCGGACACTGCGAGAGGGCTGTACAAGCAATGATCACACGCACGGCACAGCAGACACACCAGGAACCGCGGTGTTGGCCGTCGAATGGCGCTAGCTGCGCAGCATTTGTGCACCGCCGCCGTCAGTGTCAGCCAGTTTGCCGTGGCATACGGAGCTCCATCGCAGTCTTTAACACTGGTAGCATGCCGCGACAGCGTGGACGTGAACCGTATGTGCAGTTGACGGACTTTGAGCGAGGGCGTATAGTGGGCATGCGGGAGGCCGGGTGGACGTACCGCCGAATTGCTCAACACGTGGGGCGTGAGGTCTCCACAGTACATCGATGTTGTCGCCAGTGGTCGGCGGAAGGTGCACGTGCCCGTCGACCTGGGACCGGACCGCAGCGACGCACGGATGCACGCCAAGACCGTAGGATCCTACGCAGTGCCGTAGGGGACCGCACCGCCACTTCCCAGCAAATTAGGGACACTGTTGCTCCTGGGGTATCGGCGAGGACCATTCGCAACCGTCTCCATGAAGCTGGGCTACGGTCCCGCACACCGTTAGGCCGTCTTCCGCTCACGCCCCAACATCGTGCAGCCCGCCTCCAGTGGTGTCGCGACAGGCGTGAATGGAGGGACGAATGGAGACGTGTCGTATTCAGCGATGAGAGTCGCTTCTGCCTTGGTGCCAATGATGGTCGTATGCGTGTTTGGCGCCGTGCAGGTGAGCGCCACAATCAGGACTGCATACGACCGAGGCACACAGGGCCAATACCCGGCATCATGGTGTGGGGAGCGATCTCCTACACTGGCCGTACACCACTGGTGATCGTCGAGGGGACACTGAATAGTGCACGGTACATCCAAACCGTCATCGAACCCATCGTTCTACCATTCCTAGACCGGCAAGGGAACTTGCTGTTCCAACAGGACAATGCACGTCCGCATGTATCCCGTGCCACCCAACGTGCTCTAGAAGGTGTAAGTCAACTACCCTGGCCAGCAAGATCTCCGGATCTGTCCCCCATTGAGCATGTTTGGGACAGGATGAAGCGTCGTCTCACGCGGTCTGCACGTCCAGCACGAACGCTGGTCCAATTGAGGCGCCAGGTGGAAATGGCATGGCAAGCCGTTCGACAGGACTACATCCAGCATCTCTACGATCGTCTCCATGGGAGAATAGCAGCCTGCATTGCTGCGAAAGGTGGATATACACTGTACTAGTGCCGACATTGTGCATGCTCTGTTGCCTGTGTCTATGTGCCTGTGGTTCTGTCAGTGTGATCATGTGATGTATCTGACCCCAGGAATGTGTCAATAAAGTTTCCCCTTCCTGGGACAATGAATTCACGGTGTTCTTATTTCAATTTTCAGGAGTGTATTTTGAAGGTTACGTACAGCGCCATCACCAACCAGAGCTTCATAAAACTAAAGGTTGAAAAATTACTGTCAAACCTCCTTGCCTAGGGACGTCAGATGAAAGTTGATGTTGTCAAGCCCTGAATGAAAGCTGCGCAACGGATAACTGGGGAGGGGAACTTGAGAGCGCTAGCTAGAGAGCGTGCCCTTGTCTGTACGATACCGGGCAAGGGGCTGGAGGGCTCACACGCTGATGTGTGGGTCCTTGCATTCTATACCTTTTATTTTAAATGAACTCCTTTAACTTGACTCCTTTGTCATTTTTATGGTATGTTAAAGATTGATGAAAATTGATTACCTATTTATTTTAAACATTATCACTTGACTTTACAGCCGGCCGGAGTGGTCGAGCGGTTCTAGGCGCTACAGTCTGGAACCGCGTGACCGCTACGGTCGCAGGTTCGAATCCTGACTCGGGCATGGATGTGTGTGATGTCCTTAGGTTAGTTAGGTTTAAGTAACCTCTTGGGTTGTTGGGTGTTCTGCCGGATATCGGCGTCGTACTTGCACGATATTCCGGTCACGTAGATCGTAACCTTCATCAGGTGCGATCTGAGACTGCTCCTCGAGTGGACCTGGTCCAGTATTTATGCCTATGGCCTTCCCCCTCCACTGGACCAGGTCCACTCGAGGAGCAGTCTCAGGTCGCACCTGATGCAGGTTACGAGCTACGTGACCGAAATATCGTGCAAGTACGACGCTGATATCCGGCAGAACACCCGACAACCCAAGATGTCATTAGATCGCCGGGAAAGCCTGAAGAGTTAGGTTTAAGTAGTTCTAAGTTCTAGGGGACTGATGACCTTAGAAGTTAAGTCCCATAGTGCTCAGAGCCATTTGAACCAACTTGACTTTACAGCGATTGCAGCAATTGTTCCAGCTTACAGATATTACAATTTCACAACTTATAGCTCGGGTATATCAGCACGCACTTTTCTACGGGCAGGACGGAATTGCGTTGGCCAAATGTATACCACCAAAGTCTCCCAATATTTTACATGGGCCATCCACTAAGTGAGGAGGATAAAGGGCAAACTGGGGACCAGATACATTAACACAGGAGGGGTCAAATTTACAAAATTAAACGAGAACATTCATTTCCTTACACAATCCGAAGCTGGAAATAAAGGAATTAGTACAAATATTCAAATACCTCTCTTCCATGGGTGAACATTGAGACAGACGCACTGCGGCCAAGTCTGCTCACTTACCCGTCTTCTGTAACACTCCCTGAATATCGCGGGCACCCAGAGGTCTTCCTGGGCCCCGATGGAGGGGGTGATCGAACCACTTGGCCGTGACCAACCTCTCCACCCCAAATCTCGTGACACTGGAACGTCTTTGACTTTCACCTGCCTGTGCTGTCTCTGTGATACCCTACCCAGGAGTAAGGTTTGCACTACTATACTACAGAACTAGTTCCCAACTAAGATTTGGCCATGCTTTATGGAAAGGTGTGAGGAGGATTGGGAAATCTCATGTGCAGATTCACATTCACGTACAAGAAATGCATAATACACGACACATATAAATATGTGTTATGAAGTCTGACACTTTACTTTCCACCGTCCACGGCCGGCCGCGGCGAGCAATAAAATTGGCGGCGGAGCCGCCTCCGTTTGTATTTCCCGGTGCGAGCGAGCAGCGAAACCTGCTGCTTATGGAGCGGAAACTACTGTACCGTTTCAAGGTGCTATTCCACGATGTACAGCAACAAATTTCACATTTTTCCAATTGCAGCTGGTCAAGAAAAAAAAAAGCCGGCCGGAGTGGCCGAGTGGTTCTAGGCGCTACAGTCTGGAACCGCGCGGCCGCTACTGTCGCAGGTTCGAATCCTGCCTCGGGCATGGATGTGTCTGATGTCTTTAGGTTAGTTAGGTTTAAATAGTTCTAAGTTCTAGGGGACTGATGACCTCAGAAGTTACATCCCATAGTGCTCAGAGCCATTTCAACCAAGAAAAAAAGTGTTGTATAACTTGTTAAAAGCCCTTTGCAAATTACGCTGCCTGTAACAAGAGAGTGTGAAAAGATATACCATGCTGTCATAGCACAGAAACTTCGTGCGTTATGCTACTATTTTTAAAAGAAGCCACATGGACGTATGGAAGTGTACCTAAAATACCTTTGTGATGCACGCTACCATTTGGAACAAATGGCATAGCTATATCCAGCATAGTTTCATAAAAATAAATGTCAGCCATCGAGGAAAGACTTTACGCTCACCCTGTACGCCGCGGTGCGACTTCGTTTTACTGGCTGCAGCAGCGCGGCTTTTCTGCTGGCAGGGAACTCGTGACCGCGCGGTCACCGGCCTGTAGGGCACCATTCTTCGCGGCTGCTGTCGGCTCGGCTTGACGTACGACCCAGCCCGACCGACCTACTGGAAAAGAATTCGTTCCACGGAACTCCGACCGCGGGCGAATTCTTTCTCTCAGCGCGGAAGAATTTACGTGCCGCTCTGCGCTGCGGAAGCGCGGTACGTTTCATTATGGAAACGGACCGAATAGCTGGCGTATCTCTCCCACCCTCTGTCCGGATAACCACTGCCCCGCATACTTGGTTTGACATTTCAATAAGGGCGCCCCTAGCCCAGTTTCCAGTAATATCTTTCTCTGAAGTGGCCTTGCGCTCGTAATTCAGGTCGGTTTCGTCTATAGTTTTTTGTCACGCTATCGCCCCCGCTATGGTAATTAAGAAAACGCTTTCCTCAGTTACTGCATTTGCATGCTATTTTCTGATATTGGAAAGCCTCACCTAATTTTCTGTTGTACAAAAAAACTGCACAAGCGTATCAGCTAACGTATGGTAAGGCATTTTTGTTTTTTGGCAGCTCAGTACCAATGCAGGGAGACTCTGCACACACGCGCAAAAAGTCACAGTGGAAACGAAACGTAATAAAACTGATTTAGTACCATGACACCATTTACTTTGACAATTCATGACCTAAATAACAAGGATACACTCTTTCACATGCTGTATACAACAGGGATAAAACACAGCGAGGGGAAGGTTATCTGCAACTTACACAGAAAGTAGACTGCAGTAATAGCAGACGGACATAAAAGGAAGTCTCTGCTTGAGAAAGGATTGAGGATATCCCCTATGCTATTTAGTCTGTACAATGAGCAGGTAGTGAAGGAAACCAAAAAGGAAGTTGCAAATGGAATTAAAGTTTAGGAAAAAGGAACAAAAATTCAGGATTTGTCTGTGACTTTGTAATGCTGTCAGAGACAATGAGGCACTTGGAAGACTAGTTAAATAGACTAAATAGTGTGTTGAAAAGAAATGATGAGCGTTAACAGAATTAAAACAATTGTAGCCGGCCGCTGGTGGCCGAGCGGTTCTGGCGCTACAGTCTGGAACCGCGCGACCGCTACGGTCGCAGGTTCGAATCCTGCCTCTGGCATGGATGTGTGTGTTGTCCTTAGGTTAGTTAGGTTTAAGTAGTTCTAAGTTCTAGGGGACTTATGACCTCAGCAGTTGAGTCCCATAGTGCTCAGAGCCATTTGAACCATTTTTTGAAAACAACTGTAATGGTATGCACAATTTTAAAATCTTTCATGCGCAGAAAATTCGCAGCCACACACGTAGACAGTGTAGTTGACAGGATTTTAGCAAAGTTGTATAGTCACAGACAAACAGGTATTAGTTGCTTTTTGGTGCATTTATTCCAAATGTTTTGGGGTCTCTGTCCATTATGAGATTTCCTGGTGTAAACAATTTAACAATAATAAGTTATACATTTCTTATTAAAGCACCAAATGCTAACAAGCGTGAAACGTGTCGTTTGGATTAAATGCACCAGAAAACGACTAGTACATGTTTGTTTGCGACTACTCAGCTCAGCCGTGTGCGGCTCGCGTTGATGCCGTCCATAGCTTGGCATCTTGTAACAGCGATAGTGGCGTCCCGTTTTCTTAGTGTGTTCACTGGCGCCACTACGTTTGCTCGCCTTGTCTGTCCGTGAGTGGCATCAGCAGTGCTTATCGATAGCGCATTCTGTGGTACCATCTTTGGAGCGGCCTCTAGTATTTCCGAGTCGTCGTGTGTCGAGCGAGGGAAGTTTGAATGGAGCAGCAGTGAGGGACGGACAGCCAGTACTGCACTGTCTGACGGAAGGATGTCGCCGCGGGAGTGCGCGACTACGTCAAGGACCGGATTCAGCGAGTTTTAGTTGAATGGACGATGATGTTCGAGTAGTACAACTTTCACCTGTGTTTGTGTCCGCCCGTCGAAGTGTCCTCATGGCAATAAGTTGTCAGTCGATGAGTTATACTGGGATCTTTTCCGTGCCTGACTCGAGTGGGGACGACTGTTGGTTGGTCGTTCGGTTGGTCGTCGCAGCGGAACGACGTACATTTGGTCTTCCGACTGCTTCTGGCTTCTCTGTGTTTGTGTCCGTGTTGTTTCACAGTGACTGGTTTTAGTATTGTTTGAGATATTGTGGCATTGTCTTCGCCGATCCGTGTGAATCTTGTGTGGTTTTTAATGTGCAGTTATTTATATGCTGTCTGCTTTCTGGGTTGTCACGTGTGTGAGCAGTGGGCTTCGGACGGAGCAGCGAAGAGGTTCGCAGTGCGTAGGCTGGCCGGGACCGCTGACGGCGTGCAGGCACTGTCGAACCGAGGGGCTGTAGCTGAAGACAGAACCCAGGACATTTGAAGTTGAGTGAACCGTGTCTAGTACTGAAACCTCCAAAGTTTGAGATCTCCCCGTTGTTTGCGTGTTGCTGTATCCCAGGGTCAGTGAGACCAACCCGAACGAGTCTGTCAGGTTGGCAGAAGCTATTAGCCGCCTTCTACTCCTTGGTATTAATTTAGATTTAGTATTATTCTTATTAGTGAAGTGTAACCAGCGGTATTTTCTGCCTTTTGGCCGCTAACGCCCCAGTTACCTGCCCTGGAGGTTAGCGTACTTTTCCGGCAATGTACTTTTCCCCGTCCTGTTTATGCTGTCCGACACGGCGTGTAGTTCGATAGCCTCTTGAATTGTACTGTGCGTATGTTTTGGGGAGGTCTACCTTCGTTCTAGTGTTTCCTTCGGCCTTGGGTGTGTTTGTGAAGACATGGTACTGTCTGTCTCTTCGTCCTTTCCTAAAAATATTCCATCGTTGTACCGGTGATTGGACGTTAGGCAGATTGGTTAGTCGATCGGTCGGCGCTTAAGCTACCCCTAGTGTGAGTTGCCATCCTGCTACGTAAGTACAATTCGTGTCTACCTGTTTCACCACTTACACAGCTGTAGTCGCCTTCCTCGGGTCGGTCCAAGAAGCACTTCCTGTGGATCACTCCGTCTTATTTGGACAAGTTGTCATAATTGTTTAAAATTTACCCTAATGTTTTAACACGTTATTGCCTTCCCCAATTGTAATTCCAGCCTTCAGCCGTTAATTGTTTGTAACACTGCTTGTGACCTTCAGCCGACAAATTGTTTTCAATCCTTAGTGAGGCCTTCAGCCGTCACTATAGCTTGTTACAAGTTATTAAGATTATTAGAAAGGGTTTTAATATTTTTAAAGTGTAATCGTCCATCTTATTTGTAATTCAGGCCTTCAGCCGTTTTGTATTTTTGAAATTGCTTCAGGCCTTCAGCAGACGATTAATTTTGAACCTTCTTAATCAGGCCTTCAGCCGTTGATTGTGTGTAACATTGCTTGTGGCCTTCAGCCCAAAATAACTTGTCATTCTTCTAATATGGCTTTCAGCCACCAGTGTAGCAGAATATTTTAAAAAATATTGTTGAGAGTTTTGTTACTTGAAAAATAAAGTGTATGTTTTTTCTGTGCTACCAACGATAACTGATTAGGTCCTGTCCTCGCCTTTCCTGCTTTCGGTGAGTCCCAGGTTTCATCACCTTTTCTAAACACCAGTCAATTATATTACTAATAATGGTCTCATAGCTCTACCGGCAGTTTCAGGCCAACATACGTATAATATAGACAGGATGTTAGGGATAGAAGTGCGGATATTTTTATTGGTGACTGAGGCCAAAGTAATGAACAACACTACATCCGTATTTACTTAATTTGCAGACTAATAATTACAGTTATTTGGGATAATATGTTTTTAGGCTGGTTATTATCTCCAATTACGTGTGGAAAGAGCAGACTACTAATGCTTATGGCCAGCAGTCAGATGCTGAAGTGCGAGGCATGCACGCGAAGCGGTCAGTCTATACTGAGAGGCGAAGTTCACCTAAAGGTTCAGTTACGCGCGGTCAAAAAACATCATGTGTTAAATTATGGGACGTGTTTGCGGGAAAACTGTTAGACGCAGAGAAGAAACAACTAATACACTGAAGTACATGGTACATGGTACATGCACTTAAACCCCTAACATCCTGTATATCTTTGTACCTGGCGTAAGACCCGAAAACCGGTTTGTAAAATAAACAATAAATATTATAGAATACTACACGTGTATCATATGTTTTTCATTCATAATGAGGGATCTGGATCAAGAAAGAAATACTAAAAGCAGTTGGCATGTTTCTGCTAGTTGTGGAGGAAGATTAACTGACAATGGCCGAAGTAAATAGTATACAAAATACAGACTAGCAATGGTAGTTTTTCTCAAAACGAGAAATAAGTTGAAATAAAATGTAAACTTGGGTTTTAGGAAGTCTTTTCTGAAAGTATTTGCCTGAAGTCTTAGAAGGGAAAAATAAGCAGTACAAACTAGAAGAGAATGGAAGTGTTTGAAATACGGTGCTACAGACGAATGCTGAAGATGAAATGGGTAGACAACCAACGAAGAAAAGTGGAATTGCGAAAAAATTTATTGAACGACTTTAGTAAAGGGACAGGTCGGTTGATAAAACTCGTGTGGCTTCAAGTAATAGTCCGTTTGCTTGGAAATGAAAGTTTTTTTCCTAGGATGGGGCCCCTCCACGCCCACACCGACGTGGTGACCAAACCAAAAGTTCTACTGTGACCTCCGTATAACATGTTAGTTTTCAAATCAGGGGTCACGGGATGCGGGCTGTGATGTTGTCCATGCGTCTGGGTAGGATTACTCATTGGCATGGTCCATCAGGAGACAGCGATCGAAGGGTAGCGGTTTGTAAGGGCAGAGGGAAAAAAGTGCCAAGCAAGCGCCAAGGGAAAAAAAACCTCTGCGACAGTAAGACGGGTAGTGAGGGCAGTAGCGGCGTGCTAGCTGCGGCAGTGCATGCAAGGTGTGGTTACGTTAGTGCGGGGTATCGTGCATCGTTACCTTTGACGTTGCGGGTGCTCGTTGTAGGGCGCGCTGCAGCTGCTGCGTCCTGTAACAGTTCGAGGTCGTCACACATTAGTGGGCGATCGGCCATAGATCAGCTCACAGTGTAGGGTGTGTGTGTGTGGCTGATTTGTGTGCTGTGTACAGTACCGTTTCCCTACGATTGCCTGTTTTCGACGGGGCGAGCATCTGGGGTTGCCAGTAGTAGCTGTGTTGCACGGACTCGCCAGTATTGTTGTGTTAGCGTGCTATGGACCATAGATGTTTAGTTTATTGCTAATAGTGTCTTTGGTCTTATGTTTCCATCTATGGTTGTGGTCGTAGTTCCCCAGAGAAAGGATACACGGGTTAGGCGAGTGTCTCGTGTTTCTGTACAGCCGTGTGGAGAGTTTTTGGAGTACCTACCAGATGGTATCTAGCCGATATTCCCGGTTAAGATCCGCGGTGAATGTGTAGCGCGGAACATTGCTTATGATTGTGAGTACTTTGTTCTGTATGAGCTGCAGACGGCGCAGGCATGTGGGCATAGCGTAAATGATAGTGAGAAGTTTGCTAATTATACAGGGTGGTCCATTGATAATGACCGCGCCAAATATCTCACGAAATAAGCATCAAACGAAAAAACTACAAAGAACGAAACTCGTGTTCAAGGGGGAAACCAGATGGCGTTATGGCTGGCCCGCTAGATGGCATTGCCATAGGTCAAAATAGGTCAATCGGATATCAACTGCTTTTTTTAAAAAATAGGAACCCCCATTCTTATTACATATTCCTGCAGTACCTAAAAAATATGAATGTTTTAGTTTGACCACTTTTTTCGCTTTGTGATAGATGGCGCTGTAATAGTTACAAACGTATAAGTACGTGGTATCACGTAACATTCCGCCAGTGCGGACAGTATTTGCTTCGTGATACATTGCCCGTGTTAAAATGGACCGTTTACCAATTGCGAAAAAGGTCGATATCGTGTTGATGTATGGCTATTGTGATCAAAATGCCATACGGGCGTGTGCTGTGTCTGCTGCTCGGTATCCTGGACGACATCATCCAAGTGTCCGGACCGTTCACCGGATAGTTACGTTCTTTAAGGAAACAGGAACTGTTCAGCCCACATGTGAAACGTCAACCACGACCTGCAAACAAATGATGATGCCCAAGTAGGTGTTTTAGCTGCTGTCGCGGCTAATCCGCACATCAGTAGCAGACAAATTGCGCGAGAATCGAGAATCTCAAAAACGTCGGTGTTGAGAATACTACATCAACATCGATTTCACCCGTACCATATTTCTATGCACCAGGAATTGCATGGAAACGACTTTGAACGTCGTGTACAGTTCTGCCATTGGGCACAAGAGAAATTACGGGACGATGACAGATTTTTTGCACGCCTTCTATTTAGCGACGAAGCGTCATCCACCAACAGCGGTGGCGTAAACCGGCATAATATGCACTATTGGGCAACGGGAAATCCATGGCTGCGAGAAGTGGAACATCAGCGACCTTGGTGGGTTAATGTATGGTGCGACATTATGAGAGGAAGGATAATTGACCCCCATTTTATCGATGGCAATCTAAATGGTGAAATGTATGCTGATTTCCTATGTAATGTTGCTACTACAAGATGTTTCACTTCATGACAGAGTGGCGATGTACTTCCAACATGATGGATGTCCGGCACATAGCTCGCGTGCGGTTGAAACGGTATTGAATAGCATATTTCATGACAAGTGGATTAGTCGTCGAAGCAACATACCATGGGCCGCACGTTCACCGGATCTGACGTCCCCGAATTTATTTCTGTGGAAAGTTGAACGATATTTGCTATCGTGATCCACCGACAACACCTGACAACATGCGTGAGCGCATTGTCAATGCATGTGCGTACATTACGGAAGGCGAACTACTCGCTGTTGAGAGGAATGTCGTTATACGTATTGCCAAATGCATTGAGATTGACGGACATCATTTTGAGCATTTATTGCATTAATGCGGTATTTACAGATAATCACGCTGTAACAGCATGCGTTCTCAGAAATGGTAAGTGCACAAAAGTACATATATCACACTGGAACAACCGAAATAAAATGTTCAAACGTACCTACGTTCTGTATTTTAATTTAAAAAATCTACCTGTTACCAACTGTTCGTCTAAAATTGTGAACCAAATGTTTGTGACTATTACAGCGCCGTCTATCACAAAGCGAAGAAGTGGTCCAACTAAAACATTCATATTTCTTTACGTACTCCACGAATATGTAATAAAAATGGGTGTTACTATTTAAAAAACGCAGTTGATTTTCGTTTGACGTATGGCAGCGCCACTTATTTCGTGAGATATTTGGCCTGTTCACGATCAATGGACCACCCTGTATAGGGGGTGTGGGGGGGGGGGGGGGGGGGGAGACAAGGCTTCAGAACAGTTTGACATTTCAAGACGAAACAGATTACGGCAGCAGCGGAGAGATGAAAGGGCTTGTCAAGGATAGACTACGGTGTGGAGCACCATCTAACCAGCTCTCGGACCTAAGACCACCACAAAAACAAGTGAAAGGTGTTTAGAAAAGTAAAGCGGTCGATCAAAAATGTTTTTATTCGAAGACGTTACAGTCCAAATGGTTCAAATGGCTCTGAGCACTATGGGACTTAACATCTATGGTCATGAGTCCCCTAGAACTTAGAACTACTTAAACCTAACTAACCTAAGGACATCACACAACACCCAGCCATCACGAGGCAGAGAAAATCCCTGACCCCGCCGGGAATCGAACCCGGGAACCCTGGCGTGGGAAGCGAGAACGCTACCGCACGACCACGAGATGCGGGCGACGTTACAGTCGAGAACCGGTATATCAATTAGGAAAAATTACCGTGAACATTGAGACACTCATCCCACATACGCACCAGGTTGAAGATACCCGTTTTACAAAACACCGTGTCATGCTGCGTGAAGAAGTTTGTAAGTGCTTGTTGCGCATCCTCGTGCCAAAGAAATTGTCGAACTGTCAAGGCCCTGTTTAAAGACTGAAGGTGTGATAATCGCATGGGGGGGGGGGGGGGGGGGAGAGATCAGCAGGACTATAGGGCGGGTGCTCGAATGTCTCCACTTGTCCGTAATGGATGAAGCTCGCCTCCCATATCGACCAGTGTCTTGTATCGAACAGCACAGATCTTTGGGGCACCGTTCCACAACGGTGGTTTTTGAGAGACGTTCTGCCCTATACGTATTCTTTATCCCCTAATATATGTCTACAGGTATTTGTCCTTCAGCAGCCAAGAAAACAATAGCATCATGTTGGTGCTCTTTTGAAGCATTTGGTAATAACGTCGCCGTAATTAACGTTTTCGCATTTACCGACCGCTCGTTGGGATGACACAAATTCCACATTAATCCCTTGATAACGCGTCGGTGCTTATGTACCCGCATCGGAGTCACGATACGTTGCATGTATGCTGCAAGAACACCCCAAAACGTAAGCCGTTTCAAGGCCCCTTATAGTCTTCAAACTTTCTATAACATTAAACTGATGTGCTGAACAGGACCACCAAGCTGGGGTCTTGAATTTTGCGGGCCAGGTACTACTGAGAAAACCTTCTCACGGCCCCGCTTCTGCTACTGCCTTTTTTAAAAAAAAAAAAAAAAAAAAAAAAAAAAAAAAAAAAAAAAAAAAAAAAAAGATGGAAAGATGGTTCAAATGGCTCTGAGCACTATGGGACTCAACATCGGAGGTCATCAGTCCCCTAAAACTTAGAACTACTTAATCCTAAGTAACCTAAGGATATCACACACATCCATGCCCCAGGCAGGATTCGAACTTGCGACCGTAGCTGTCGCGCGGTTCCAGACTGAAGCGCCTCGAACCGCTCGGCCACATCGGCCGGCGCTACTGCCTTCCTACAAGTTTTCAACCTCCACTAAAGATCCGCCGCATTCCTAGCGGCACTAACACTCCTGAAAAAAAAGATATTTCGAAGCAATGGCTTAGCCACTGTCAGGGGAATTTTTTCAAAATAAATTTAATTTTGGTTAATTTCTTAAAATTTCAGAAGTGGAGCTAGATTTTGTGGACGTTCTTGGTGTTTGGGGACAAGTTTCAGAATTACGGTGTATGCATAGGGTTGCTTCAGAATCACATTCACACAAATCCATTAAGTGCAAATACGCAAAGTTTTGTTATAATCATGTGCCATCTTCTCAACATTACGATTTAAAGCACGTGGAAAGTTTCGTGTTGAAATCTGAAGAGCTGATTTCCTAGTCTTTCGGCCAAGATTTAATTTGTAACGTTCTAGGGGTACATTCTGGACTCCATTAAGATCAGCTGCATGTAGTAAAATACTTTAAATAAAAGGCGCATGAAAGGTTAGAAACACATCGTGTTATGAGTGAGAGAGAAAAACTACGAGTGCGAGAAAGACAGTAATTGCAGCCACGATCAATTTTAAAAAAATTAATTAACTTGCACAAGGCAACATTATAGAGAATAAAGAAGCTGAAAGGAAATGGGGAAATATACTTCTACTGCCTAAACCGTTAGTGTCATCTCCTACTCACTTTTAAATAAAATAATACACGGAAATTTTCATGACCTGTATTACAAAATGGCCATCATGACGAAACGTTGGAAGTGCTCGCGGCTTTTCAGAAAAGGAGAGTAACCAAAGAATACGGCTCACTACCGACAATGTCGCTGAATAACTATTTATTTGTTGCGGCTAATGTAATTTGGAAGTAATATGTGCTTACGGTTATATAAATGTGACGATTGTACGAGATGAAAATTTCTGTATTCGACTGATAAAGCACGTCACTTATATTTAAGGAAAAATATTTCTGCTATAGTTTGCAAAGTTATTTGTACTGTAAGTGCAGTGACTCATGTCACATGTACTCGGCAGTGCAAATGCGACTTGATATATTAATGCTTAAGTGTACACATTTACGCTTGCTAACGGGACTAAACTATTGAAATGACAACAAAAATTACTTTGCATAAAGAATAATGGTTTGAGCCGGAATACTACACGCCAAGGTGGAACAAGATCAGCTGAATGAGACTACACCAAGACGTTAAACATGGAACCATCTTAAAATTGTGCCATAATATACTATTAGCAAAAAGTGGCTGCTTATTTAAACGATGCTGATTGCTTTCCAATTTTAAGAATGAGGGTCGTCAGTATACCAAGTGATGAGCCAGTTAAATGAGCAAGAAAGTCGATTTTTTAATTACTGTAAACTTTATCAATACTAGAAACAAATTTAATGGTCCAGTTTGATGATAATTTTCGGCTTATTTAATCAACCCAAGGATATTGAGTTCAAATTGGGGGTAAGCGCAGGAGTGTAACTCAAGTGTGAATGACAGGCACCATCTACAATATTACATCTTGCCTGTTCGCTTCTGTCTCGGGATCTTCGGCAGACGTTTGTTTAACTATTTTCGTGATGTTTTGCAAGAAGGATTGGCTGGCATTATCAAGGTTCACCCTCCATTGCTCGTAGCTGACTGATCACCAGAAATGGAGAGAGAACCTCTGACAGCGCCAGCCACTTGTGCTGGCGAAACGTCCCGAAAATCGTTAAACAAACGTCTGCCGAAGATACCGAGACAGAAACGAACAGGCAGTTCGAGAACAAATGGCCGCGAAAGCAACAATTTTGTACAACGTTACAGTTACAAGTCAACTGAATTACCACAATCAAGTAGTATACACAGCCTTTTACACTCTAAACGATTTAAATTATATTGATCACAAATTTTTGACATCTTGATCGCGGTAGTACCTGATGATCAGCGTCTTCAACAATCCAAATGGCTGCTTTGTACGTGTCTTCGGCTCGACGCAGGCGGAGTACTGTAATTCAGACCGCCTCTAGGGACGGGGCAACCGAATGGCTTCAGCAACCGGTTAATCAGTCGAAATTTATTCAGTGACTGCGGCTTATTGGACATCAGCGTTATTGGGTACAGGTGTGCTACCTATTAGTGACATCTGAAAGTTTATGCCGCAGCATGACTCGAACCCGCATTTCCCATTTAGCGCGAGGAGCCGCCTTAGCCACTTCGGCTATCCGTGTACAATCCCCGGGCTGACCCAAACTACCGTATGTCACACTGTGTACATCCTTGGGTTGGTTCGAGGAGGGTGCTCGGACAGGCGAAGTGATTAAGCAAACTGCTCACCGTAAGTGAGAAATATTTGACGTGAACGGTACACTGCCAACGGCCTTGCCACAGTGGTAACACCGGTTCCCGTCAGGTCACCGCAGTTAAGCGCTGTCGGGCTGGGCTAGAACTTGGATGGGTGACCATCTGGTCTTCCGAGCACTGTTGGCAATCGGCGTTCACTCAGCCCTTGTGAAGCAAACTGAGGAGCTACTTGATTGAGAAGTAACGGCTCCGGTCTCGGAAACTGACATACGACAGGGAGAGCGGTGTGCTGACCACATGCCCCTCCATATTCGCATACGGTGATGCCTGCGGGTTGAGGATGACACGGCGGCTGGTCGGTACCGTTGGGCCTTCGTGCTCTGCTCGGGCGAAGCTTTAAGTTGTTTGAACGATACATTAAAGGTGCACAAATTTCAGAGAGGTAAGAAATTAAAAAGACTGGACCAATACAAATTGAAAGAAACAGAGGTAGTTGAATCAAAGGGAACTCCAGGCTGCGACACAGAAGAGAAGGAAAATGAAGTCAGGTGGATGGGTTTGAGATGGAGTAGTGGAGTCAGTAGACGAAGTTGAAAAATTGAAAAGGGCAAGGCGGGAATGGCTGGAGGAAAAATTCAAAGCTGAAGAAGCATGCATGACTAGGAGAACGGTAGATATCAACCACACGAAATTTAAAGAAACCTTTGGAGAGAAGAGACACACCACTGCGAATAGTAAGTTGTGCCTCGGTTATATAACAGAAAGAAACTTGAAGGCAAAATTATGGAAATAGAAGAGAAAAAAAGATGAACGCAGTGCTGCGAGAAAATGTGACAGAGCTCTGAAAGACCTAAGCCTACAGAAAACGTCTGGAGTAGACGACTTTCTCTCAGAATTAGTGAGATACCTGGGACAGCCATCCACGACAAAACTACGCTCGTAATCGGGGCACAGTTGGAAGCAGGACTCAAAGACTTGTCTGGAGACGCCCGCGATAGAGATGGGACATCAACCTCACCGTCACTCGCCATACGGCCCACAACCAGGAGTGATGGTCTGGGGTATCACTTCATTTCATAGCAGGACCTCTTTGGTTGTCATCCGCGATACCCTTACGCGATATTCTATGCCCTGTTTTGTTGCCCTTCATGGCAAGCCATCGTGGGCTCACATTTTAGCAACATAATGTCCTTCCACAAACGGCGAGAGTTTCTACAGCTTGTTTTCGTGCTAGCCAAACCCTATATTGGCCAACTGCATAATTGGCAGGGCCCTCAAAACTACTTTTGGATTCTGCTGATCTAACACGCCAACTGGACAGAATTTGGCATAAATCCCTCAGGAAGACGTCCAACATCTCCATCAATCAAAGCCGAATAGCTGCTTGCATAAAGGCCAGAGTTTGACCAAAGCATTAATGACTTGCTCAACTAGTGAAGCACTTTCTCTTGAATAAATCATCCAGTATTTCTGAAATTATAATGATTTGTTTGTCTGTACATGTACGTCACATCTACCGATTTCCGTCCAATTCGGATAATTCCTTCCTGAATCCTCGTAATATATTTATTTTCGAGTGTATATTAGACGGCTGAAAACCCAGATTTGAATAAGCATGTCTCAATACCTATTCCAAAGAAGGCAAATACTGACTGGGTTGTGTATTAGCGAACTGTCAGTCTAAAAAGCTGTGGTTACAAAATACTCACACGACTGATTACACAGAAGAATGAAAGTAGTGGTAGAAGACGACCTTGGTGAGATCAGTTTAGGTTCCATAGAAATATTTAAACACTCCGAGAAATACTGGCCCTATAATCTGTATTCGAAGAAAGACTGAAGAAACCAAACCTACTTTTATAACATTTGTAGGTTTAGAGAAAGAGTTTGACATATGTTGACTGGAATAGACGCTTTGAAATTCTGAAGCTAGCAGCATTAAATAGAGGAGCAAAAGAATATCTACAACTTGTACCGAAACGAGATTGCCTTTATAAGAGTCGAGTCTAAGGAAATGAAGTTGAGAAGATAGTATAACGGGGTTGTAGCCTATCCCCGATGTTATCCAGTTTGTAGGCTGAAAAGCATTAAAGGAAATCAAGGCCAAATCTAGGAGAGAATAAAGCCTCAGGGAAGAGAAATAAAGGTTTTGACGTTTGTCAATGATATTTTATTTATGTCAGCAAAGAGGAGTTGAGTGGGAAGAACAGTGTCTTCAAAAAAGATTACAGCAAAAATAAAGCGAGGGTGAGATGATCCTGAGGGCATTATATTAGGGAATGAGCCACTAAAAGATAGAGGACTTTTGTTTTTTTGGCAGCAAAATAATCGAGAGGGGCCCATGACAAAGGATATATAAATGTGGACGATGCTCAGAGAGGAAGAGAACAGAAGCTTCTGAAATGCAGTGCTGCATCAGTATGTCGAAAATTATATTTGTAAATTGAATAACTAATGGGGACATACTGACTCGAATTGGGGGAAAAGTGAATTTCTTGCTCAACTACATTAAATGAAGGAATCGTTGATAGTCACTTCTTGAGGCATCAAAGAGTTATCAATATTGAGATTAAGGGGAGTGTGAAGGTAAAATTGAAGGGGAAGACGAAGACTATTGTGATCAGATTCAAATACGAGTAGGATGAAGTAGTTATGCTGTCCCGGGCATGACGTTAAACTGCGACCAAAACCGAGTGACCACCGGTATAAGTGGTCCTCTTCTACCAAGTGCCAACGGCCTCTTTGGAGAGCGAATGAGCGGGTAAAGGATAGGGCACTCCGTTGTCCTTCGAATGAGAAATCATCCCTGAAGGCGGAAGAACCAGACTGGTCAGAATGTGGAAGGCATCGAGAAACCATCACATTAAAGATCCTATGGCTGTATTCAAAACCAAATTTTCCGGAGTTTCAAGTCCTCCAATCGGATCTTCGGGAGGGACAGTTTTGAGCAACGCTGTCAAAAAGAAGAGATTATCATTGAAAGATAGTATAAAGATAAGCACATAGAATGTCAAGACGATGGCTCAGGCTGGAAAAATCAACAGTGCAATCCAAGAAATGGAAAGAATGAGAAATAAGATCATGAGCATTAGTGAAATGCGATGGCCAGGTTCAGGTTCTTGTAACATCAATGAACACAGAATTTACTAGTCAGGAATATCTAATGGACAGTATATGTCTGGAGTAGGATTTATAGTATCGAAAGAAATAGCAGAATGTGTCACTAATTGTGTATCTGTTTCAGAGAGAGTGATGTTACTCCAAATAATTGCTCTACGTGCATAACTGAACATTATTCAAGTCTATGCTCGAACAGCAGACCATAGTGATGAAGAAGATGCAGAATTTTATTCCCAAATCTCAGGTGTTTTGCAACAACTACCGAAGAAAGATCTTACAATAATTATGGGAGATTTTAATGCCAAAATAGGAAGGGGATCCGAAGGCGACTTTATAGGTCACTATGGACTTCGTGAAAGGAATGAGAGAGGCGAACTGCTCAGTGCATTTGCAGGAGAGTGGAGATTCGTAATAACACATTTCTTCACATCACCGGCCAGACGTCCAGGCGGGGTCAGGGATTTTCTCTGCCTCGTGATGACTGGGTGTTGTGTGATGTCCTTAGGTTAGTTGGGTTTAAGTAGTTCTAAGTTCTAGGCGACTGATGACCATAGATGTTAAGTCCCATAGTGCTCAGGGCCATTTTTTGAACCGGCCAGACGTCTCTACACTTGGAAGTCCCCAAGAGATTCAGACGGAAATATTACCCGGAATCAGATTGATTATGTCTTGATAAATCAAAGATATAGAAACAGCTGTCTCTCAATGAAAACCTATCCAGGTGCCGACATTAACTCAGACCACGGTCCCCTAGTTGGTGTCTTTAAAATCCGAATGAAGAGAGTTCAAAAGAAAAAAAGTCAAAATGTATGATATCCGCAAACTGAAAGAACCTTCCATAAGAGAAAATGCAGGAATCAGTTAAAGAAGTACATCTGAAATCCATTGTCACCAAAGAGAAGTCATGGATGACTGAAGAGAAACTTAAAATGATGGATAGAAGGAGGGAAGTGAAAAGTAATCCTGATGCATACAAGAATATCAAGAAGGAGATCAGGAAACGGATACGAGAAGCTAAGGAAAGAGAAATACAGGAACAGTGCCATGAGACAGAGAAATTACAATTGAAGCATGATAGTTTCACCACTCATAAAATAGTCAGGGAAGTGACAGGAAATTACAGAAAAAGGACAGGAAGTAGATTGGTGAATAATGAAGGAAGAATAATATTTGGACAAGATAAGCTTAAAGAAACATGGAAAACATACATAGAACAACTTTTTTATGACAACCGGCCAGATCTTCCTCAAATATATTGCGAAACAGCACCTAGAATTCTGCTTGAAGAAGCTGCTATAAATGGAATGAATGATGGTAAATCACCTGGTCCCGTGAATGTGAATTCCGAAGTTCTCAAGCTTCTCTGTGAGTATAATTTAAGATGACTGACTGCAACATTCAGTGACATCTACGACTCTGGTAACATTCCACGGGAATGGCTTAAATCCGAATTTAGTACATTGCCCAAAAAGGCCGTAGCTAAGACTTGTGGTGAATACAGAACCATCAGCCTCATGAGTCACCTGCTAAAGATCTTTCTGAGGGTCATTCACCAAAGAATTTACAAGATCTGTGAAGAACAAATTTCTTCTACACAGTTTGATTTCAGAAATACATTTAGCATCCGCGAAGCATTATTTAGTATCGAGGTACTATTTGAAAGGAGCAGAGACGTGAATTGCGACATTTAAGCCTGCTTTATTGATTATCAAAAGGCTTTCGACAGAGCAAAACACCAGAAGATTGTTGACATTTTAAGAAGCACTGGTTTGGATGATAAAGACCTACCTATAACTGTGAACGTATAGCAGGACCATCAGCCTCATGAATCACCTGCTAAATGTCTTTCTGAGGGTCATTCACCAAAGAATTTACAAGATCTGTGAAGAACAAATTTCTTCTACACAGTTTGGTTTCAGAAATGCATTTGGCACGCGTGGAACATCATTTAGTATCCAGGTACTATTTCAAAGGTGCAGAGACGTGAATTGCGACAATTATGCTTGCTTTATTGATTATCAAGAAGCTTTCGACAGCGTAAAACACCAGAAGATTGTCGACATTTTAAGAAGCACTGGTTTGGATGATAAAGACCTACGTATAATTGTCAACCTACAGCATCTGTGAGGCTGGACAGAGAAAATATAGAAGACATAGAAATTCTAGGAGGTGTAAAGCAGGGTTGTATATTATCCCTATCGATTTTCAACAACTGTTCAGAGCACATCTTTAAGGAAGCTCTTGATGAAGTAGAGATGGGAGTGCTCTTAAACAGAAAATATATCAACAACTTGCGATATACTAACGATGCAGTAATATTTTCTGATTGTGAGGATAGTTTGCAGTACCTTGTCGATAGACTTGCACAAAAAAGCTCTGAATATGGTCTACATGTCAACCCTCAAGAAACGAAAGCAATGATAATCAGTAAAAACAGAGTCCCTGCATGACACATTAAGATAGGTCAAAATCACATAGAGCAAGTACATAAATACACGTACCTTGGAACTGCAATAAATAATCAATGGGATCTTTCTGATGAGGTGGGAACACGAACTGGAAATGCCAGGGCTGTCCTCAATAAGTTGAGTAACCTTTTCAAGAATCATGGCTTAGCAATGACGAAGAAGATCAGACATCTACGCTGCTTCGTATTTTCCACCCTCTGCTATGGTGTTAAAACATGGACTCTGACAGAATCTTTGGGTAAGCGGCTGGAGGCTTTTGAGATGTGGCTCTACAGAAGAATGTTGAGAATACCGTGGATAGCGCATGTCACAAATGTCGAGGTTCTACGAAGAATGAAGAAAGACAAAGAAGTAATGGTTACCGTGAAACAAGAAAGATCCAGTACCTGGGACACATCATGAGGAACAACAACAGATACCATTTCCTCTAGACCATCCTGCAAGGAAAAACACCAGGGAACATCAGAACGTGGACCTCTACAACATATACAGAGCTATTTAGAGCTGCAAGTGACAGGAAAAGCACTGCCAGGATGGTTGCCAACATCCAGTATGGATAGGAACGAGAAGAAGAAGAAGAGACGTGTACAAGATAGCGTAGCATGAGAATCTGCATCAAACCAGTCTTAGAATTGAATACCACAACAAAACGCGAGTATCAGATCAAATTTGTGACAGATCGCAAAGGCGCGTTTATTACAAGGTCACCGGTTTCGATCATCTGACGATCATCGTAGACCTTCAAATCCACATTGATGGGCGATGGCTTTACATGGAATAGGACAGACTGAGTGACGGTAATCAATTACTGATTATCGTTCAGCGGTTCCTGCTTCACATGTAGCCATTGTCCTTCAAAATGGTTTTGAAGGTCTGAAGATGACCATGTGATGATCGAAACTGGTCGCCTTGTAATAAACGTGCCTTTGCGATCTAGGTTGTTCACAAACTTTTATGTCGACTGTTTACAATCAATTTCAAATATTTTCATGGCTGGTTGCCTCCAGAAATGTTTTCAAAAACAAGTCTAGATTGTAGTTTTTTCACACACAAGCACACACACACACATACACACACGAACACACACATCATTCATCGAGGAATACGGGAAGGGGGAAGTGAAAATGTTGCTAGAACTACACTCCGTCATGCTTACGACGTAGATTTGTGGGTGTAGGTTACAAGGACTTTCATAGAAACGGGAAAAATCCGGAGGTCTTAAAAATGGTTCAAATGGCTCTGAGCACTATGGGACTTAACTGTTGAAGTCATCAGTCCCCTAGAACTTAGAACTACTTAAACCTAACTAACCTAAATACATCACACACATCCATACTCGAGGCAGGATTCAAACCTGCGACCGTAGCGGTCGCGCGGTTCCAGACCGTAGCGCCTAGAACCGCTCGGCTACATCGGCCGGCGGAGGTCTTCAAGACCAATTCACGAGCGCTGCTACGAACAAAACATTAGCGATCTGTTAAATCCAGGACTGTTTATTTGATATGAACGTTAATATATCAGATACGCATTCGTTCGCAATGAATGTTAAAATTTTCGTCGCGTTGATATATTTAAATTGAAAGCAACTAATATATCATACTTTGGGTTTGTTGTCCTCAAAAGAAATTTACGGCCGTACATATTACTGTCAAAATTTTCCTCCCTCCTCCGTCCAGTGTGTCAGCAATTGACTGACACTCCGTGTTCATTTCACACGAACATTTATGAGGCATTAATTCTTGACGTTCGAAACAAATGGAACGTTATATTGTAGCTACTGGTAATTCCAGCCGAGCATTACACGCCGTGCAGAAAGGAAAGCAAAGCAGAGTAAATAATTGTGTTATAAAAATGCAAAGCTCTGAATTGTTATTCTTAACATAGTGACGTTATTCAGCGTTGTCGACATCGTTATTACGCGTTCAATTACTCAAACAGGACATTTATTGCAAGCCATAAGGATTTACGTTGACGTTAATAACTGATCACGCCTCTTGTGACTGCATTGCAGTATGTCATTATGGCTCCAAAGCACAGTGAATAACCAGCGTTCTTTGTTTTGTTGGGGGTGGGGTGGGAGAGTGGGGGTGGGGGGAAGGGCTCATCAGTCTTCTGACTGGTTTGATGCGACCCGCCACAGATTTCTCTCCTGATCCAACCTTTCCATCTCAGAGCAACACTTACACCTGACATCCTCAGTTACTAAAGGAACCACTAAGTTACACATTTTTATGGCAGGCCAAATAAATTTTATTGATTGCTGCACTATTTAATCTGCAGTGAAATTGGTATTGTGAGGCCGAAAGTGCAGGAGGTCAGGTCCATATGTAGGTCCATATGTGGAGAAACTTCAGGATAAGGAAATCAGGCACAAGTACATAACAGTGATCTCAGAAAGGTACCAGTTAGTTGATTGTAGTCAGTTACTGTCATTGGAAAATGAATGGACAAAGTACAGGGACACAGTACTAGAAGTGGCTAAAGAATGTCTTGGAACAGTAGTGTGTACAGGTAGGATGAAGCAAACAGCTTGGTGGAATGACACCGTCAAGGCAGCCTGTAAAAGGAAAAAGAAGGCGTATCAAAAATGGCTACATACTAGAACTCAGGTAGACAGAGTAAGTTATATTGAAGAAAGAAACAAAGCCAAACAGATAATTGCATCATCCCAGAAGAAATCTTGGGAAGACTTTGGAAACAAGTTGGAGACTTTGGGTCAAGCTGCTGGGAAACCATTCTGAAGTGTAATTAGCAGTCTTCGAAAGGGAGGTAAGAAGGAAATGACAAGTATTTTGGACAGGTCAGGAAAACTGCTGGTGAATCCTGTTGATGCCTTGGGCAGATGGAGGGCATATTTTGAAGAGTTGCTCAATGTAGGTGAAAATACGATCGGTAATGTTTCAGATTTCGATGAACAATGGGATGGAAATAGGATCTCATTTGAGGAAGTGGAGAAAATGGTCAATAGATTATAGTGCAATAAAGTGGCTGGGGTGGATGAAATTAAGTCGGAACTCATCAAATACAGTGGAATGTCAGGTCTAAAATGGCTACACAGGATAAATGAAATGGCGTGGGAGTCGGGACAGGTTCCATCAGACTGGACGAAATCAGTAATTACACCAATCTTTAAACATGGAAACAGAAAAGATTGTAACAACTACAGAGGTATCTCTTTAATCAGCGTTGTGGGTAAAATCTTCTCAGGTATTGTTGAAAGGAAAGTGCGAGTATTAGTTGAGAACAAACTGGATGAAAATCAGTGTGGTTTTAGGCCTCTTAGAGGTTGTCAGGACCAGATCTCTAGCTTACGGCAAATAATGGAGAAGTGTTACGAGTGGAACAGGGAACTGTATCTACGCTTTATAGATCTAGAAAAGGCATATGACCGGGTTCCTAAGAGGAAGTTATTGTCTGTTCTACAAGATTATGGTGTAGGAGGCAAACTTTTGCAAGCAATTAAAGGTCTTCACATAGATAATCCGGCAGCAGTTAGAGTTGACGGTAAATTGAGTTCATGGTTCAGAGTAGTTTCAGAGGTAAGACAAGGCTGCAACCTGTCTCCACTGTTGTTCACATTATTTATGGATCATATGTTGAAAACAATAGGCTTAACATCAGAACAGGAGCCAATGTTAGCGTTGAATAGGGGATCATGGAGGAATTTTATAAGGGAGACTATGCTCCAGACTGAACGCTGAAAAGCATAATCAGTCTTAAATGCTGATGATGATGATGCACTACAATTTCTTGTTCAGAAAAGCAGAACACCTTGAATGATTAGATATAGGACGTTCATATTTACAGTTCATCTACATTAGTGTGTTCTGCAGAAATGATTAGCGTTTGAACCATGCCGACCCGCGGGATCAAGGTCAACATCGACATCGCGGCGCAACACCACCTACCGGTAAAATGTGCCTGCAGCTCTCTTTCTCACTATAAATTGAAGGCGAACGGATATGTGTGGCTTGAGCAGACGTGCAGTGTGCCTCGCAGACGAACGTGCGAACCGTTTCGTCAAGTTTGAAGGAGGCCGCATTATTGACATGAGAGAATGTGAGGCATCAGTCAAGGAAGCTGCTGCTCGTGTGGGACGAGGTGTTTCGGCAGTGCAACGGGTGTGTGGAGAATTGTTCATGGATGGCCGTAGAACATGACGAAATGGATCAGAACTTACCACCCTGACCATCCACCGAGAAGACAGACACCTCATCCAAATGGCATTGTAGGACAGATCTGCGTCCTCCTCGGCTCTGGCGCAACAGTGGAACAGCGTAGCACATCTTGTATTGTCAGGGGTGCAAGTACGTCGCCGTTTAGTACAGCAAAGCTTACGTGCCCGTCGTCCACCTCTTCGTCTAACTTTGAAGAATGTGCAGAAACGTGCTAGACGACAATGGTGTATGGAATGACGTCATTCGGTACAGGAACGGCATCAGAGAGTGTTTCCGGACGAATCCAGGTTCTGTTTGTTTGAAAATAGTGTTTCCGAACGAATCCAGGTTCTGTTTGCTTCATGGTCCAATTTTGGTTCGTCACAGACAGCCGACGCGGCATCACAGTGACTGCATTCGCATAAGACATACAGCGTCAACTCGAGGCCTTATGATGCGGGGTGCTATTGGGTACAACCACAACTCACAGCTGGTGCGAGTCCAGGACACTGCGGCCAGTGTGAGTACGTGAATGACATCCTGCGTGCCACAGCCTTACACTTTCTGCACAACAGCCCAGATGCCATGGTTCAAATTGCTCTGAGCACTATGGGACTTAACATCTGAGGTCATCAGTCCCGTAGAACTTACAACTACTTAAACCTAACTAACTTAAGGACATCACACACATCCATGCCCGAGGCAGGATTCGAACCTGTCGCGCTGTTCCAGACTGAAGTGCCTTCAACCGCTCGGCCACCCTGGCAGGCCAGATGACATGTTTCATCGACAAAATGCATGTTACTGCACGAACACGTGCCTTGTTGGTGTCACAGGTGGCCTGTCCTGCGAGGTCACCAGACTTCTTGCCGACTGAAAATGCGTGCGATGTGGTGAAACGACAGGTGCAGCGCTGTGACCGAGTGCCAACCATCACAGATGAACTTTGGAACCAGGTGAATGCTATATGGATGGCTACACCACAGGACGCCATTTGTGACTTATACGCGTCGATACCATCAAGTATGGAACAAGTTGTCAAGGCCAATGGCGGAGCCCATGCGTACCAGGCAACAGAACACATGTGAAGCGAGGTGGCCTAAATGCCGATCATTTCTGCAGAACATACTAATGTACAAGGCGTACAACTTCGCTTCCGCCGTATTTTCTCCAACATTTGAGGCTTTAATGAAAGAAATTGGTTACACATGTATCATTCAAAGTATTTTCCGTAGCTGGCCACTACTTCCTCCCATCTTTCGGGCAGTGTACTAATCCCGCGTCGAAAAAATTGTTCATCTTTTGAAGCGATCCACGAATCGATCCAATTTGTGACTTTTTCATGAGATCGGAAGTGTTGGTCAGCCAGTCCATACGCCATTTATCTAAACAGGTGATAGTCAGAGGGAGCAATGTCTACGGCGGGTGGGGTAGGACTTCCCATTCTAACGTTTCCAAGTACTTTTTGACCTCTTTTGCAACGAGGGGTCGAGCGTTGTCGTGCTGCAAAGACGCTTTATCGTGCCTGTCGTTGTATTGTGGCCGTTTGTCTTCTAATGCTCTGCTCAAACGTATTAATTGCGTTCGATATTGAGCACCTGCGATTGTTTCACTTGGTTTTAACACCTCATAGTAGACGACGCCGAGCTGGACCCACCAAATGCAGAGCACGATCTTGAAGCCGTGAATACTCGGTTTGACCGTCGATATCCCCATGATTTTTTGCATTTAGGGTTATCGTAATGAACCCATTTTTCGTCCCCAGCCTCAATCCGATGCAGAAATCCATTCTGTTTTTGCCTCTGACGCAACTGTTCCACAAACACACAAAAGCCGTTCAACGGTTTCAGCTCACACAGGATCCAAGTTCCTTCTTTCTGATCACGCCCATAACCTCGAGACGTTTTGAAATGGCTTGCTGTCACTCCCAATAATCGTGCCAATTCTGCTTGAGTGTAGGGCGAGGTTTCACTCAGCAATTTCTTCAATTCTGCATCTTCGAAAACATTCTCTCTCCCACTACTATGCCGGTCTACGACATTTAAATCACCGTTCTTGAAGCGTTGAAACTACTCACGACACGTTCTTTCACTAATAGCGTCCTTACCATAGTACTTGAGAGCATTCGATGAGACTCAGCCGCTGTTTTCTTCATATTGAAACAAAACAGTAACACCTCCCGCAAATGACGAGAATTAAGCTCGTGAACTGACATTTTCAATCAAGAATAACTTTATGATACAGTCACAAATCGACTAATGTTTAAATGAACTTATGTTGACCGAGGTCCAAGCTAACTGCCTGACGTCTGCGATATGTTTCTTTCGACCGCTACTTACCGCTGTCGCCACTTATCGACAAACGGTGGAAGCAAAGTTGTACACCTTGTACATGTTCTGTGAATGTGGACGTCCTATCTCCAGTTCTGTTTTCCGGTTGGTTGAGTTGGGCGCAAGGGACCAAACAGCGAGGTTATTGGACCTATCAGATTAGGGAAGGGTGAGGAAGGAAGTCGGCCGTGCTCTTTCAAAGCAACCATCCCGGCATTTGCCTGAAGCTATTTATGGAAATCATGGAAAATCTAAATCAGGATAGCCGGACGCAGGTTTGAACTGTGTAGTGGTTAATAAAAAAGAAAAGGAGAAGAAAAGAAAAGGTTGAAAATATGGGAAGAAATGGTGAATAAAAAGGGGGTTTTAAAATCGTTAATTACAGTGAAAAAGGGAAAGAATGAAATGCAAATCGGACTTCGTATTACAGAAAAGCTATCGGACTTCGTGATTCGGAAAAGCTATTGTTGGGGTGGTGCGTGTGGTGTTTCTGAGCAAAAGCCGAACCAATTTCCACCACAAAAATTATTTGAAAGAGAACAGAGAATAACAAAACGTGATTAACAGGGGGAAATGGCGTAGATAAGAGTTCATTCATTACCAAGATAATATGTCTTCTCTCGTGCGGCGTCCAGGTCTTGTTCTCCAACAAGCTCCTGCTTCATTTCTGCATGAAAAAGTCGTGGCTGCTCCAAAATCTTGCAGTAAATTTCATTGTCCAGGAATTAAATTTCATCGTCCAGGAATTAAAACGATCTTGATCTTGAATGCAATGTATTTTACGGCTGCTTCCATCCTCCAAATTTCATACAATCTTCCACAATACTATATGTCTGCACGTCAATAAGTTTTTTACGTCTTGATCAGACCAAGACTAACGAATAAGTTTTTACGTCTGAATCATACCAAGACTAGCGAGTAAGTGAAGTTAAACTTTCGCTCTCAAGAGACAATAGCGGGTAGAAAACAAAAAGAGTTACAATTTTTGTACCTTCATTTTCTTATAAATATTTTCTCTGCCGTCGAGCGCTCATACAGCTGCGATGGTATAGTTTATATCTGAGGGAACGAGTGTAGCGCGGCGAAATTCAAAGTCCCGCTACAACTGTCGTCCTCACGAATGCGAGTCCAGTTCTGTTTCCTTTTTTCGGACATGAGCGTATAGACATTATTTTGCAACATAGTCGACTAGTGTCTGTAGGCAATGGTCGAAACAATCTACCAGTCGTTTCAGTTCCCCAACTATAGAAATCCGCACCTTGGTAATGGAGCATTCTGAGAACCACTGTCCTCGTCGTCGGAAAATCCGCACTTGCTGCGAAGCAGTTCCTCGACTGCCACGACACCTCGTCTGTGTTCAATGTCGATGGCCCTCCTCCTCGATCACGACTGTGCGGCCGTGTTCAAATTATTGGGCAATTTCACTACAGCTGAACGCAGAGCATTATTTGGATCCTATACTGTCAGAATTTCACGGTGACTCTGTGAGAAATTTAGACGTTTTGCCCACAAAATTCGTACTGTCCTGCGTATTTCAACTTTGGACTACATGTCCAGCTTCCACACCGTTTCATTCCCCCACTGTAATGCACGTGTCACACGTACCGTAGCAAAATTGTGTATGTGGGAAACTCAGAACTCTTCTGAGTCAGTCGTGTAGAGCAATGGTCTTAGCGTGGAACGACGAATTTACTTTTTGAAGGCGCTTCGAATTTTTGGGATGTGTTAAAATTTCCGGCTTCCGCTACAGTTTCTATCCTTTATAGCTTCCTTAACTAGCATGTAAGTTATTTCCTGGTGTCCTATCAATGTCCTATTATCCTCTCCATTCTTCTCTGCAATGCACATGTTCGTCTCCTCATTGAAGCTGCGGAGAACTTCCTCATTTCTCACCTTATCAGACAACCTTATTTTGAACATCCTTCTATAGCACCATATCTCAGACATTTTTACAGTCTTCTTTTCAGGTTTTTCCATAGCCCATGATTCACTTCCATAAAATGTTCTGCTTGGAACATATCCTTCAAGAAATGTCTTCCGCGAATTATACCAATATTTGACACTGGTATAGAAATGTCATCAACGAATCTTATCATCGATATCCTTTCATATTAAAGTTTAATCTCACCGTCGAACGTATCTTTTATTTTCACCATTACTGCTCCTGTATACAGACTGAACAGTAGAAGCAAAAGATTGTATCGCTGTCTTACATCCTTTTTAATCAGAGCCGTGCGTTCCTGATTTTTCATTCATATCGTTCTGCATTGGGCCTTGAACTTTGTGTATTATCCGTCTTTCCCTGTACGTTATTTTTCTGAGAATTTAGAACTGATTGCACGATTTTATATTCTCTTTTTCTAGGTCTAGAACGTGTATCAATTTTTCTTGTTCTTCTTGCATGGTCAACTGCAACTCGCAGTTGTCCCTTTGGTGCCTAAACATTTCTTAAAGCCAAATTGTTCATCGTCTATGAGATCCTCACTTTTTTCAGTAATTCCGTATAGTATTTTTGTCAGCATATAGGATGCAGGACGTGTCAAGCTCTCGCAGTTGTCTGCCCTTGAAAGCTTACACGTCATGTGGATAAAACTTTCCACAAGTCTAACGGTACGTCTCCAGAATATGAATAGCCATTTGATTGTCACTTTTCCCAATGGTTTTAGACATTTTAAAGGAATTTTATCTATGCATTCCGCTTTATTTGATGACAAGTCTTCCAAACCAATGTTTATCTCTGACTCTAATACTGCATCCTTTATGTCTTCCATATCGACTCTCATTTCTCCTTCTATCGTATGATCGGACAGTTTCTCCACTTTGTACAGACCTTCAATGTACTGTTTCCACCTAGCCTTTCTATCTTCTGCATTTAACAGTGTAATTCCTCTTCCACACTTTTGAGTTCTCTATATTCAAATTCGATGACCCAGATATTGAGCCATGACCCGTAGTAATATGAGACAGAGAAAACACTTGGATTTCACTGGATGTATACTATTTAGTTTGTAACTGCAGTGCCACATTAGTAGAGCGATCGACTGCAAATCCGTAGATAGCAGATACAAATATAAATACATATCGTCCCGCGTTATCCGCAGCGAGGGTAGAATTACTACCTGAGCCGTGGCTGGCTCATGCTATGCGCTGGATTACACCTCGGTTGCTATTCTGTGTTTAGTCTCTCGTGGTTATCGCGATTATGCTGTTATCCTCTCCTTTAGCGGGTGGCAGCAGCGGTGTGTATCGATATTCAGACAGTACTTTCCGGCTGGGCGGTGTGCGACGAGTCGGTCGGTTGGCGTGGAACAGCGAGGACTTCTCCGCGGGACGTAGTTTGGCCGGGGCCGCTGGTTGTCTCTACGCGGTGTCGGAGTGTGTGGGGCTGTTCCCATTGTCTGTGGCTCACCGACTCGGGACACGAAAGTTGAGTTTTTATTTAATCTACCAGCAAATCAAGACTGTTCACATTGTGTCGTTTGGAGTTCGTTGTCGGCTGTTGGGATATTCCCGCGAGCAACAACGTGGTTTGCAAGTTGGAAAATTCTAGCCACCCTCCGGTGGAGTTTCACTGTATTTGGTTATTTAAATTGAAGTGCACCAGCGGAATCTTCTGCATTGTGGCCGTTAACGTTCCGGTTATCTGCCCTGGCCGTTGACGTAATTTCAGGCAGTGTAGTTTCCTCATCATGTTGTTGCTGTCCAGCACGGTGTGTAGTTTGACAGCTCCATGTATGATTTGTTGTTTGCGCCAATATCTTCTACGTTGTTCCGTTGAACTCCCTGTCGTGCTCTGGTCGAGCGAAGTGTCGGTGGGTCCGTTGACTGTCGGTCGGTTGGGCTGTCGTCGGATCGTGAATGGTTGGCCCGACTGCCTGCCTGTCTCACCAAAGCGAGCGTTAATATTTGAATTCCAGGCCGGCCCTCAAACATCTGAGCGCCCTTGAGTGCACTACCTTTATTCTTAATTGTTCTTGTTGTTTGTACTTGAATGGCTTCTAACTGATTTTTTTTTTAAATTAAGGTTGTTTTTCCCTTAAGGCGTAAGATTCTTTAGGCCTTCAGCCTAATTTAAAGAACTGTTTCTCGTAAGGCTTTTGGCATTTTAAAGGTTTTAATGTTGTTGAATTTTAAGTGTTGGGCCTTCAGCCGATTTTGAGTTGTTTTGCTCTTAAGGCCTTTAGCCTAAATTAAAGGACTGTTTCACGTAAGGCCTTTGGTATTAAAAAAAAATTAATGTTATGGAGTTTTAAGTGTTAGGCCTTCAGCCTAACTAAAGAACAGTTTTAAGATAAGACTTTATCTTTTAACTTCCTGTTTTCGTTAAGTTTTGCCTAATAAAGAACTGTTTTACGTAAGGCATTTGTTTTTTTTTTAATTTAATGTTGTTTAGAGTTAAGTGTTGGGCTTTCAGTTGATTTTGAATTCAAATTGTTTGCTCTTGCCTTTTAAATTTCTGATTATGCTTGCGTTTAGCCTTCAGCTTTTTTTAAATTGAAGTGGCATTTAGCTGGTAATTAAGTACCAAAGATTAAAGCTGTGTGTTTTAAAAAAATTTTTTTTGGGCTCTTGTAATGTTTGATCAAATAATAAAGTTGTATGTTCGAGTGTAACTGACAGCCCCTTATTTTGGCCCCTTTCCACAATTTAAACTACCTGTCCTGTCCTCCGGGTTAAGCAGGGCGTTCAAATGGCTCTGAGCACTATCGGACTTAACATCTGAGGTCATCAGTCCCCTAGAACTTAGAACTACTTAAACCTAACTAACCTAAGGACATCACACACATCCATGCCCGAGGCAGGATTCGAACCTGCGACCGTAGCGGTCTCGCGGTTTCGGACTGTAGCGCCTAGAACCGCTTGGCCACTCCGGCCGGCTAAGCAGAGCGTCTCACTACCTATAAACGAAAGAGTGAGTGACTACATCTAACCAAAATCATCCAGCTAGTACACCACCACGCTGTTGCAATCATATAGGGAAATAGTACCCCAACTGCAACTACAATAGATGTCGAGCTGCGCTTCATTCTGATAACAAATATACGATTGGTTCCACGCGAGAGCAATATGGTTTCGATACAAAATAGCTTGCTTACGTCAGCAGCCAAACTCTCTTGTTCTGATTTTTGTTCAAACTAACAACTATAATTAAAATTTTACAAGGAAAGAAACCGTCTGAAATCTGATTAATGATGTGAAAGAACTTATTTACTTACATTATTTTTAACGTTCCAGTTAAATGGCACAGATTCGTTATTTGCATTGTCTCGTAAGTTTTTCAGTGCTCTTTCCTCCTTTAAATTTTGCAAAAGAACCGTTTCTTGTGTCCATAATCTCACAGGAGACAGCAAATTTTATTTCTCCGTCCGAAATAGACAAGGACAGGTGCATGGTCTGTGTTTTACAGGTGGTTTGTGGTATAGAGTTCGATGTCTGTTGCGCTTGGTCGGTCAACAGAGGGACGGTTTATACTGTTATGCTGTTTGTGGAAGACGCTGGAGTTGTCGTTCGATCGTGTTCTCTGTATGCTCGATTGGAGACAGATCTGGTTATCGAGTCGGCCAAAGCAGTGTCGACACTCTGAAGAGTATGTTGGGCTACAACAGCGCTATGTGGGCGAGCGTTGGAAAACACCTCCTGGAATCCTATTTATGGTTGGCGGCACAATAGTTCGAATTAGCAGATTAACGTACAGATTTGCAGCTAAGGTACGTGGGAAAACCACGAGAGTGAGCCAGCTGTGATACAAAATCGCACCGCAGACCGTAACTACAGGTGTAGGTCCAATGAGTCCAGCACGCAGACAGGTTAGTAGCAAGTCCTCAGCTGGACTCGTTCTAACCAATGTACAGCAATCATTGGCATCGCGGCAGAACAGACTTTCGTGAGAAAACACAACAGACCTTCACCCTGCGCTCCAATATCCTCCCGCATGACATTACTGAAGTCGCAAATGGCATTGGTCTGGGTTCAGTGGAATGCTCGCTAAAGGGTACCTGGCTCGGAACTGTCTTTGAAGTAATCGATTTGAAACAGTTCGTTGTGCTACTGTGGTGCCAACTGCTGCTCAGGCTGCTGGTGCAGATGCAGTGCGATACGCCAGAGCCGTACGCCGAACTCGATGCTCTTTCCTCTTGGCTACATTCCTGCCAAGTCTTTCTGCAGTGTCGCGGAGAGAACATCCAGCTTCACGTTGCGCCATTAAACGACTTTTTTCAAACCCGGTGGGTTGCTGATAATGGCGTCTTTGTCGCCTGAAAGGGATTCTTCTCTAACATCAACTCAACACGTTCAATCTCAAAGGTTGGAAGAATCCTAAGGAAAGGCAATCCGAAAACAAAGGAAGTACGTTACAGTACACTTGTTCGCCCACTGCTTGAATACTGCTCACCAGTGTTGGATCCGTACCAGATAAGGTTGATAGAAGAGATAGAGAAGATCCAACGGAGAGCAGCGCGCTTCGTTACAGGATCATTCAGTAATCGCGAAAGTGTCACGGAGATGATAGAGAAACTCCAGTGGAAGACTCTGCAGGAGAGACGCTCAGTAGCTCGGTACGGGCTTTTGTTGAAGTTTCGAGAACATACCTTCACTGAAGAGTCAAGCTGTATATTGCTCCCTTCTACGTACATATCGCGAAGAGACCATGAGGATAAAATCAGAGAGATTAGAGCCCACACAGAGGCATACCGACAATCTTTCTTTCCACGAGCAATACGAGACTGGAATAGAAGGGAGAACCGATAGAGGTACTCAAAATACCCTCCGTCATACACCGTCAGGTGGCTTGCGGAGTATGGATGTAGATGTAACTTACACCCACGACTATTACAGCGGGTATTTCAAGAAAATCTCATTTTCGTCCTTATAGAGTGCTACGAGCGCCACTATCGTGTGACAGGCTCCAAATTGTAATAGACATTATATTTCGGATGTAGAAACAGCCTACCAAATTCGTTTATATCGCACGTGTCCTTACTGGTGTTGCGATTTTTTCTCTAGTATTCTGACAGATATTTACATTTTCGGTTTTGAATGTGCAGCTGCAGTCAGCTCAAAGGAACGCTACTCATCAAGTCTTTCGTAAGACGTGAAGTGCCGACAGAAAGCACCAGCTTGTTTCTCCTTACAAACAAAATGATTTTTAGAGCGGAATTTTTATGTATGAATTCGATAGGGCGGTCCCAAATTATCACATTGCGATAGTTGTTTTATCGATATCCATTGACAGGGCCAGTAAAACACGAAGAATAACCATTTGTTTGGGTACACTACAGCTACATATTGCAAAAATAAAAATGCCCATATCTGCCAAAACACCAGACAAAATCTTCCTGACGGCTCTAGGAGAGATACAGTGTATGGGGTGGCCGGAAACAGTCTGCAAAGCTTGTAAAGGTGTTGGAGGGTAGGTTGTACTGTACCGCAGTGCGAGTTTTGTTCAGAAATACGATGAAACGTTCCTTCGGACATGCATGCATCCGAAGGAACAAGCATTGGAATGACTACAGCCGTTATGAAATACATGAAATGTATTCGCAGTTGCGAACTGGACAACCATCAGCTGTATAATGGATTGACGACAGTGAAAATTTGTGCCGGGCCGGGACTCGAACGTGGATTTCTCGCTCGCGATCAGCACGAAAACCGGTTTCCAGTATTGATCCGGCACAAATTTTCGTAGTCGTAATTGCAGTATACAGCTGATGGTTGTCCGTATTGGCAACTGCGAATATGTAGGAATGGAATAGGTTGTCCTGACTGTTGTAACTTTCCGGTCGCGGGTGGCCGTGTAAGCGAGGCCCGCGAACAAAGAAACGAACTGAAGGACGGACACGAAACAACGACGGACGATCGAGAGAGACCTTACGACGACATCACGCAAGAAATCAGCGGAGAGACAGAGACAACCAAACGAATCTAAGATGTCCACTAGTAATGAAAACAAAGAACGGTAAACACGCAGTCTGTTGTCAAGGCGATATGTCAAGATTCACGCAACGACTAGACTCGCTGGCTGAGTAGGAGGCAGGCCCTGAAATTCACGATGGGGGGCGCCGCTATTGGCCGCTGGGACCACGTGTTCCACTGTGGCGCCCTCACACTAAATGCGTACGAGGAGGCGCGCGCCGCCACGGCTTACGGCGCGATGGTGCAGAGACCTCTATGGGTCTTCGACGCCCATGACGTCTGGCGCGTTCAAATTCCGCGGCGCGCGTTACCAGACTGACAAATAATTTTTAAGATAAAATTCGATACGTTGGGCAGTTTCCGAGTTAATTAGCATTGGAGTTATCCAATCAGGCGGTTGCATGCGCAGATTCAAGCGGCCCGCCAGAGACAGTGTCACCAAACGTGGTTTCTCCGTTTGGTTTCCTAGAACAAGAGAGCGATACAAAAATTGTACATAGGGTAGTAAGCATCGAACCCGAGGCAAAGGTTGAGCCGTCTCGTGCGCTGCCAGCTAAGCTATGAGAACAACTGACACTACCTGTATCTAGCACGATCAGCGCACAGCGACCTGATCGACTAGCTTCAATGCTAAATAACTCGGAACGACGCAGCCTGTCGACTTCGGTTTTCTTAACGGCTATTTCTCAGCACGAGCTCCCCTGCAACCCACTTATAAGCTTTTCAGACTGTTTCTGACCGCCTTCTCACACTTGGGTTGTCACAGGTAGGGGTTTTCGGCCAGTGGTACTAGAATGTGTGTACTCCTCTGTGAGACGCCCTGCTAAACCCCAGTGAGACGCCCTGCTAATCCCGCAGAACAGGACAGGTACTTTAAGTTCTGGAAAGGGGCCAAAATAAGCGACTGTCAGTTACACTCGAACATACAACCTTTTATTTGATCAAACATTACAAGAGCCAAGAAAAATTTTTTCTTTAAAAATAAAAAAAAACACAGCTTTAGTTTTGGAACTTAATTAGAGGCTGAATGCGCTGTACAATCTGATGCCTTAAAGGCAAGACCACTTTAATTCGAACGGCTGAAAACCAATAACTTAAAGCTCAATAAAAAACAGAAATTTAAAATGCAAGGCCTTATCTTAAAACAGGTTCTTAATTCGGCTGATGGCCCAAAAAATCTGACGCCTTAAGGGCAAAACAACCTTAATCTAAAAATCGGCTAGACGCCATACAAGTACAAACAACAAGAACAAGCAAGAAAAGGCAGTACACCCAAGGGCGCTCAGAAGTTCCGAAGGTAGGCCTGGAATTCAAACACTAACGCTCGCTTAGGTGAGACAGGCAGTCGACCCAACCATTGTCTATCCGACGATAAGTCAACCGACAGGCAGTCAATGGATCCAAAGACAAGATAACCTCTGCTTCACCCGACCAGCACACATCAGGGAATTCAATGGAACCACGTAAAAAGTATTGGCGCCCACAACCAATTATACAATCCTACACACCATGCTGGACACCGACAACACGATGAGGAAAATACACTGTCTGAATTTACGTCAATAGCCAGAGCAGGTAACCAGAACGTTAAGGGTCACAAGGCAGAAGATTCTGTTGGTACACTTAAATTCAAATAACCAAGCACACTTAAACTCCACCGGAGGTAGGCTAAAATTTGCCAACTTGAACACACATGTTGTTGGTCGCGGGAATATCCCAACAGCCGATAACGAACTCCAAACGACACAATGGGAACAGTCGTGACTTGCTGGTAGATTAAGATAAAACTCAACTTTCATGTCCAGGATCGGTGAGCCACGAACCTCGTAGAAATGGGAACAGCACCACACACTCCGACACCGCATAGAGGCCGCCAACAGGCGCAGCCAAATTACGCGCCGCGGAGATTTCCTTGCTGCTCACGCCGACCGACCAACTTCCCAGGCTCGGAAATGCTGAAAGGACCAAATATACGTAGTTCAATGAGACGACCAATCATACGACCAACCAACGGTCGTCTCACTCCAATCTCCCTCCGTCGGACAGTTCATGTGTGTCGCCAGCGGTCGGTGAGCACTGGCTATCGAAGCCTCACCGTCGCTCCGTCCCCGACTTCACTACTGTTGCATCCCGACTGCACTGCTGGTCCATTTCCCACTGACTGCCAGACACACGACGACCCGAAAATACTATCGGTCGCGCCAGAGATGGTATGACAGTGCACTTATCGATACGCGCTGCTGCTGCCGCCCATGGGCAAGTAAGGCAGGTCGTTAATGACGCCAGTAAATGGAATAAGAAAACGAGGCGGCAGTACCGTAATAGAAGATGACAAACAATAAATGGCACGGCTCACTCTGGTTGCACTAGAGGCCATGTTTCTTTGTTTGGTATGACGTAGTCAATAACTGTGTCAGACCGTCTGGCCAACACTGTTTATGCCTGAAGAAACTGTGTGTTATTCTTATTGTATAATGAGAATGCCTCATACATTCTTAATTATGTTTTACATTTTCTCCTTCAGAACCAATAACATTAGCTGCAGGCGTGTTACTCACCCTTGCATTTTAGTATCAGCTGTTAAATTTCGTTTATCTTATGTAGGTTTCTTTGGAAAATGTCGCAGAATTCTTCAGAATCATCACCCTGTCCGTCTTCTGGGGCATACACGAGAATTACCGACAGATTACTTCTTGGTCTTCTATTCTGACCAGAAGTATCCGTTTACTGATGAAGGTGTAAGAGTGTATTTTATTCGTTAAGGCCACCTCCGTCAGCACAGCGGTTCCACCACAGGCTCTTTCATTTTGAGGAACTCCACTGTAAATCATGTCACCTGTTTATCGTCGTATAATCTACTGATTTCTGTTTGGTTTCTGTTATGATTGCCAAGTCGCTATTTTGTGAAAGTAGTTCAGTTTTCAGACCTACTTCCTTATTTCTGAAACGGCGTACACTGAAAATAGGTCCTTTGAATAAAATGTCTATTCCAAACAGTGTGCTCCTTTTGTATGCTAAGATCGTCTACAGTTTAACCGTCCAGCTCTATTTTTCTGAAGATTCTGCGTAATATTATAATTCGACCGTTACAGGACACCAGCGCATAGCCGGGGTAGCTAGGTGGTGGGGCTGACACCTTTTGAGGTTGCTCCTTTAAATGGTTGCCTTCACTACGGCTATGGATCCGTTTCTCCAGGTACTGTAAGGTGACCTTCCTTGTTCTTCACCAAAGTAGTCTCCTCAAGGAGAGAGGGCTTCCCTATGCCTGAGAGTCCCTCTTCTGCATTCTTACGTTGTGAACTGCTATTCGCCTGCCCACACGCCTGTCTGGTTTGGATCGCCCTGCCAGAGTTTACCCTCATGACGTCATACCTGTCTGGGTCATAGCAGAAACCACAAACCTCCTCACCACAGTAAGATGGCAGTCCTCGAGTAAGCGCGAAGTGAGAATAGTTAGTGCAAATCTTTACCGTGAGACAGTTATGAAATAGCGTGACGCAATTAAAAAAAAAGGGGGGGGGGGACGACAACTCTTGCTGGAACCAGTCTGACAGCCCTATGCATAGCCCTGACCTGACCTTTAGGGACAACCATCTCTTTTCACACCTGAAAACATTCCTTGGTGTCAACAATTCAACAACGATGACGAGCTCAAAGGACATGTTACCAAATGTAGGCAACAGGTGGCAACATCCTCGGAGTAAGGCTCACAAAAAGTTGTGCCACACTGTGACAGGTGTCTACAAACTGGGGGAAACTTTGTTGAAAGATTTCCAGTTTTTTTAAATAATTAGTTTTTTCTGTAATTAACTCATTTTATTCTTATTGACGAAAGGAACTCACTCGCTAGACATAGCTCTTATAAGATTGCAGGCGTGATGTCTATAAACAACATTTTCACGTTTTCTAAGGATTCCACTTGGTTTAGGGCGGCACCTGCGCCGTGAGCTCTTCAGCTGCATTGTGTTACCTTCGCGGGAGTTGCTTTACACGAAGGTGAGAAAAATCATGGGACACCTCCTAATACCGTGTCGGACCTCCTTTCACCCAGTGTGGTGCCTCAACTCGACGTGGCATGGGCTCAGAAAGTGTCTGGAAGTTCCCTGCTGAAATACTGCTGCTCGAATGGTCCAGATCCTTCTTCAAAGCAATCGCGAACGTGGTCCACTGACATGCCGCATTATCATCCATAAAATTTCCATCGTTGTTTGGGAACACGAAGTCCATGAATGGCTGCAAATTGTCTCCAGTTAGCTAAATATAACCATATCCATTCAACGATCAGTTAAAATGGACTAGAGGACACAGTCCATCCCATTTAAACACAGCCCACAACATTGTGGAGCCACCGCCAGTTTGCACAGTGACTTGTAGACAATTTGGGTCCATAGCACCGTGGGGTCTGCGCCACACTCGAACCCTACGTACATCTCACATGACCAGGCTACGGTTTTCTAGTTGTCTAGGATCCAACCACTGCTGTCACGAGACCAGGATAAATACTGCAGGCGATGTGCTGTTAACAAAAGCACTCGCGTCAGCCCTCTGCTGCAATAGTCCGTTATCGCTAAATATCGTCGCACTGTCCCAACGGATACGTCCTACATCGATTTCTACAATTATTTCAATCAATGTTGCGTGTCTGTTTGATCTCATAACTGCGCAAACGACGCTGCCCTGGCTTGTTAAGGGGACCACACCCTGCCTATCTAACCCATGTTAATTTAGGCAAGCATTTGACCCATTTCTGAACAAACTGTTTGATGCAGGAACTTAATATTTTTACTGTATGTTACATGATGCTAATAAAGTCAACAGTACTAAAATCTACTTTATTAATTTTATAGTTTTTAAGAAATACTTTTTTAAATTTATTAAGCAGAAATATTAAGTTTTTTTCTGCAGAAAATATTTTTTGTGAACTTCCTAGGGGCGGAATATTAATGAATGTAGTACCAGAGGTGGCTTTGTACGTTATGCAGAGTCTCTGAAAATTTCATTCATTTATATATGATAGTTTCTGATATAATGGGGTATATGTACTGAAAATTTTAGTTGCGTAAAACTTTAAAGAAAAAGTTTTTAGAAATTTATTTACAGTTAATTAAAACTGTCCTGCTGCATATGATGGCCCTTCTTTTGCCTTTAGCAGGTCTTCCAGCTTCTTTTTCACCGTCCTGGATGTTTGTCTTACTTTCTTGACCATATTAGATGCAGACCTGTCTGCATTGGTTATCCCCATTTTATCGCAATGATGCAGCCCATTGATCATATTTTCACCAGCATTAATTCCTAGCGTTTTCAGTACCCAACACTTTCCAATATTACCATAACTGAATGTAATAACATAATCATGAACTCCTAGTTTCTTTGTATGCATGCCTGCAAATACAGTTAGCCGGCTGGGGTGGCCGAACGGTTTGGAACCGCGCGACCGCTACGGTCGCAGGTTCGAATCCTGCCTCGGGCATGGATGTGTGTGATGTCCTTAGGTTAGTTAGGTTTATTTAGTTCTAAGTTCCAGGGGACTGATGACCTCAGAAGTTAAGTCCCATAGTGCTCAGAGCCATTTGAACCATTTTTTTGCAAATACGGTTTTAGGAAGGCGTTTCCAAATTATGCTGTTGAAACATTCATTTGAGTTCTGTGTCTGACAATGCAGACATTTCCTTAGAATGTCAGGATGAGCTAAGTCTCTGAAAATGGGTTTAATTGCTGTAATAACAGCAGCAGGGAGAGAGTGCTGGTAAGAATAAGATTTTCAGTTGCCTGAGCCCTATTGTGTTTGCACCACGAATTTTCTCCTGATGAACACAATCTATGACATGGCTTATCATCAGTAGAGGACTTACTGTAGAATATGCCCTGAACACCGCTCTTCATTGCCTCCAGATTTTCTTTATTTCTCCTTATTGCCTGCCGATACTATACCTGCAAGTTTTCTATTTCAGTTTTAGTTAATCGACCCTGTCCAGTCCATCTTCAAATTCTTTTCCTCTCATATCAACAGTTAGTTTTCTCAGCCTTGTTCCCAAACGTTTTCGAACATGCCCTACACATCCTGTTTTGCTAATAATGGCATCTCCATATGGCATAGAGGTGACTGTGGGTGGGTTGACAGTGGGTGACAGAAAAGTGGGCGTGGCTCATAAACACACATGGTAGGAAAATGCTCTTTAGATGGCCGAAAAAAAATTTTTTTCACCAAAACCTTTTACAGAGTTTTTAAATAAAACCTTAATCTATCGAAATAAGATGAAACCCGAAAATCGATTTTTTTATACCTGCACCACGGTGTGGTCCCCTTATGTGAAGATTGTCTGCCACAGCGTCATCCATGGTGAGAGATAATTCCTGAAATTTATTATTTCGGCACGCTCTCGACACTGTGGATCTGGGGATATTGCATTCTCCAACGCTTTCCGAATGTCTCAGTTGTCTAGCTCCAACTACCACTTCGCCTTCAGAGTCTTTTAATTCCCGCCGTGTGTCGATAATCACGTCAGAGACCTTTTCACATGAAACACTTGAGTACATATGACAGCACAGGCCTTTCACATCTATGCGATACTGTCGCCATCTCTACATGTGTATATCGCTATCCCATGTGTTTTGTTACCTCTGTGTAGAGTGGGCACGGGCTAGTATGTGGGAGTGAGAGGTGGCATAAGCCCCCTCTCATATTTCTATCTAATTCGATTTTCCTCTCCAATTGCATGCGGTGAAAAGTTGCTATTCCTTCACACGCAGACTTCCCATGCAGCGTCTCTCGTCACCCGGGTGGTCCGGTGACAGGCAGGTTATGCTGATCTTGAAAGGGTTAAGCTGACGGGTGTGAGGGAGTCGAGTGGATGCTTTCCAGACGTCGACATTGTCATAAGAGCGGGGACGACACGCCCACAGGGCCTGATGGAGCGGCTGGGCTAGAGATTCGCAGAAACTTAGTGAAAACACTTTCTGGCAGGCTACCAGTGAGGCGTGGGAATGACTTGTGTTCCCAGGTAGTCTTGGCGGGCAAATTCCCGCTTTTCTGCAAAAATCATAACTGTGATTGGCTTGCTCACGGGATAGCTCCGTGACGTAGCAAAATCGGCGCAGAAATTGGCGCCAAGTAAGTCCATTGGTGGAATAGTAGTGTGTCGGCAATAGAGTGGAATTTTCCGCCAGTTTTCGAGTTGCTGATTGGAACGTTTAACTACGGCCACTGTCATTGGGGCGGGAATGTTCTGTGTTCAGCTTGTACAGGTGCTCTTGAGCGGTCGGCTCTCGCCTTTCGGTCGGAGTAGGCTACAAGACTGAGCTCTCGCTGCTCTGGACAGCCTGCTTTCTGTTGGCTGTCTAATATACTTTCATTTAATTGTAACTGTTTGACGAAGTTGCTGAAGTTTCAACTTCAACATAACTTTCCGAGTACAGTTGGCAATTGAGCGTTCTGCGTACAAGCGGTCTATGTTGTCCGTCTTGAGCAGCGTTGGCTAAAGTTGACTGTATCGGAGTTACTGTGTGACTTCACTTGTTAAAATCAATCACTGTACCATCAGTGATTGTATGGGGAGCCTTCTTTGCCTCCCTGAGAGGCGCATTTGTATTGATAGGAAGTCTTTAGTCTGGAACAACGCCAGATCATGTCCTTGCAGTTAAGAAGACAGCTTGGTAATGTATGTCCGCAGCACCAGCAGATTAGGGAATTTTGCTCTGCGATAATCATAGCTCAGCAGAGTGCGCCTGTTCCCGTCTTTTCTTATGTGGTTCTGTCTTGGGTGTTCGTTGTCTGAGTTCTCACTACTGTAACAGCAATTAATGTTGGGTTGGCTGGGTGTTTCTCTTAAGATTTGAGTTGCAAGGAATTGGCTCCACATACCACTTGGTCATAAACGTCACAAGCTAGTTTACAGACAACTTCTCCTTCACAGCATTTATTTGAGTATCCAATTTGACGCATCGTAAATGTTTCGTGTGTTGTGTTTATTATTTTGAGTTTAGTCATAATAAATCAAATTGTTATTTTGGAGAGAACTTTCATTCTGTAGATCGGTAGAGCAACCCTTTCATTTCTCACCATGTTAATGAAACTTATTTATCCAATTAATTTCTATCAAATTAGATTATTGCAGGTGCCAAACTCTTTTCTACTCCACTTGCAGGGTCTATGAGAGTCAGTTCGCGTCTCTTCTTAATCCATGTACAACAGCAAAAGTCGGAGTTAGAAATGGGGGGGCCTAGAGCATCATTTCCATATGAAGATTCTAGAAAAATTTAAATACACTGCTAGCCCCGGCACCTCGCAGGAGCTAGTCGAAACAGGTAGATCGCAAGGTCTCGCCCCTCCTTGTGAGTGCAGGTGGGAGAAAGGCAATCAGAGGGTATCGAGTCTTGCTGCACCTCGCATCGAGTGTGCGGTCCGCTGAACCGAGCTGGTCGCCGGCGGGCAGGCAAGAGTGGAGTGTCAAAGTGGTGAGGGGAGGAGGGGGGGGGGGTGAAGGGATGAGCTCTGTGCCGAGACCCGCTGGTGATGTGATGAGTCTGGTGGGTGAGGACGGCCGCCGCTCCGGCTACCGGCTAATCCGCCAAAGCCGCCCCACTGCGCCGTAAATCCCTGACCCCTGCCCACTACCTGCGGTTCCAATGACAGCGAACTGGATCTAATTAAAGCCTCAAGTATCGCAGGTAGTCCCACCATTCGCTCACTACGTCTGCTTTCCTAGCTGAGAACAACGTGGCAGTGGGCGGTCCGCTTCTCGGAGAAGCGTTTTTAACTTTCGGTCGCTTGTCTGAGAACTCCAAACAATCCAGCATTTTCAATAATACTACAGTCTGGAGTTGTCAGTTACACTGGATTGTCCACCAGCGTGCAGTGAACTGTAATGCTTTTGCCAAATTGAGACAGTGCAGGTAAACAATTCCACGCACTGGGCTGCCCCACAGAAGTATAGCGCACGGTCTGACCACTCGTTCATCGGGGGTGAACAAACGGAAGGTGAGGTATCTCGACTGGAAGGCACCGAGCATGCGTGACACTTCGGAAATGAGGAACAAAAATGGTTTTCGAGACAATTATGTACTCATTCTTTCCTGCTCCCTGTAACACAAGCGCTTTAGTTGGATTTGGAGAAAAAATGGAACAATTAGATAAAACTACTCACCAGTAATTTTATTGGCCAGGCTCTTTATTTTATTTCAGCACAGACAGAACAATTATCCATCTATGGAGTCGGATGAGGTTCTGCTACTACTATTGTCACTAATAACTAAATTCTCTTCGTATGCTTCCACAATGTTATCATCATCATCATCTTGGACAGTTTCCAGCCACTGGCTGGGTCTGTCGGGAACACAAGCCTCTCCATCGTGTTCTGTCTTTCCACAATTCCCCCTCTTCCACCTTGATCCAGTTCTCTCCTCTTCTCGCTACACATTCCTTCACTCCCTTCACCCATCTATCTCTTGGTCTTCCCCTGGTCCTTTTCCCCTCCAGTTGCAGATCAAACATCCTCTTTGGAATTCTTCCCTCATCCATTCTCTTCATGTGTCCATACCGCTGCAGTCTTGATTTTTCTATCCTGTCCTGTACTGGTTCCTCCTTTAGTCTTTCCCTCACATACACATTTCGCAATCTGTCTCGTCTTGTTACACTCAACCTGCTCCTCTGGAACTTCATTTCACTAGCTTGTATTCTACTTTTGTCGCTTTTATGCATTACCCATGTCTCACTTCCGTATGCCAATATGGGGACAAAGTAGGTTCGGTATATAATTCCACAATGTTATCCATGTTCCAAATTGATTTTTTCAGTTTTTGAACGTGCTGCACACATTTCTGCCAAACATCCACCCCTTACTTCAGGGACTCCATCAACCAGAAGTACTTTCACGTGGTCCAGTTTGAAGCTTCTGTTCCTTACTGCAACATAACTCTCACTCTGTGCCGACACACAAGTTCAATGGCGTTCGCTTCGCAGTCGTGTGATGGCGTTCTTAACACTTGTAAACTGAAGGGAACAACTGCTGTCAGCTACAGAGGGACATTAAGCGGCATTAGCGGCGACGAATAAAAACGTGTACCGGACCAAGATACGAATCCGGGACAGGTGCGTTTACCACTGCGCCATCGGGGACTCAACATTATAGCAAGTGCGCGGACTATCTCGGCACGCCTCACTCCCGATCCGCATTCCCGCCGAACGCCACCTGTCCGCAGTCTATTCTTCTCCAGTTCACTATTCTTAGATTGTGGCAGGAGGTCGCTGGATGTGCATCCGCAGTGAAGAAAGTGGATCCATTGCCACAGATAGGTGTATCGATTATACGAATGCGTGGTGTCTGCTCTTTCGGACATGTCCGAAAGAACTGACACCAAGCCTCCACAAAGTTCTTAAAACCGTTTTGTTTACGGAACTCGCCGTAGTGTCTACAACATACGAATTATGCCCTAGTTTATTTTCCTGGACGACAGCTAGCAGTTCTCACGTCAACGTCATTCTGAAACGTAACTTTTTTGGGGAAAGCCAGTATATAATATTTTGTTTACTGGAATTTGTGTTCGGAATTTTTTCCGGCTTGTGAGAGTGGTATGGTGCATCGTCACATGCAGTAAAACAATGGTTTTCTACAGATAATTGAGATTGTGGGTAGCCTTACAGGTATCTGTGGAAGCCCTGAGTAGGCAGTTGGAGCTTTTTGGAAAAAGAAAAATTTGTTTTGAAAGACATATTATTTTTGGTGGGCAGGTCAACTTACCTGCTCGAACCACGTCCTGATTTTGCCCCGTTCCAAACTTGAAAGGTGGCCCCCCTTACTGTGGAGTACCTGTGAGTCCTCCGCGTGCTGGACCGCGCTCTGCGGCCGCCTGCAGCCGCCGCAGAGCGGAGCTAATGGGCGGCCAGCCCTGCCCAGCGGCCGATCCCCACTGCAGACCGCAGCCTCTGCCCGCTAACAGGCCGTTAATAAATTGCGCTGACCGTGCCGAAAACAGAGTGCCTGATGTCTGCACCACACCAAAAACACGGCTCTTGTACAGCCGACTCGCGGCAGTGCGGCGGCTCCAGCTAGAGAGCGCGCGCGACATCGCAGATGTAAAGATGCTGTGTACAGAGAGAAAGAGAGGGAGATACATAGATAGATAGATAGAGAGAGAGAGATAGAGAGAGAGAATGGCCGCAGGTTAAGTCGCACGTGACTAGCTGATTAGGGGGGACGCCAAGTTGTGCCCAAGGGTCTCTTTCGATTCGTATGGTTCAAATGGTTCAAATGGCTCTGACAAGGGAACCTCCCCATCGCACCCCCCTCGGATTTAGTTATAACTTGGCACAGTGGATAGGCCTTGATAAACTGAACACAGGTCAATTGAGAAAACAGGAAGAAGTTATGTGGAACTGTGAAAAAATAAGCAAAATATACAAACTGAGTAATCCATGGGCCATATAGGCAACATCAAGAAGACTGTGAGCTCAGGAGCACCGTGGTCCCGTGGTAGCATGAGCAACTGCAGAAGGAGACGTCCTTGGTTCTAGTAGTCACACGAGTGAAAATTTTAGTTTCTTTATTTTTGCATAGTTATTATCTGTCCGTTCATTCATTGACGTCTCTGTTCACTGTAATAACTTTAGTGTCTGTGTTTTGCGACCGCATCGCAAAACCATGCGATTAGTAGACGAAAGGCTGTGCCTCTCCAATCGGAACCGAAAACATTTGATCGCAAGGTCATAGGTCAACCGATTCCTCCACAGGAAAACACATCTGATATATTCTATACGACACTGGTGACGGCATGTGCGTTACATGACAGGAATATGTTGTCGACCCACCTAACTTGTACACTTGGCGAATGGGTAAAAAGATTCTTCTACCTTGCCCGATTTAGGTTTTCTTGTGGATGTGATAATCACTCCCAAAAAAGTGATGAAAACATTAGAGTTTGTCACATAAACTGAAAATAAAAAATTGAAGTTTTCACACGATGGAAGATTTGAACCAAGGACCTTTCGTTCCGCAACTGTTCACGCTACCACGAGACCACGGCGCTCCTGCGGTCCCAGTGTCCGTGAGTTTCTTATCTTCCCATGAATTACTCAGTTTGTATATTTTGCTTATTTTTTCACAGTTCCACACAACTTTCTTGTTTTCTCAATTGATCTGTGTTCAGCTTTTCAAGGCCTATCCACTGTGCCAACTTATAACTAAATCTGAGGGGGGTGCGATGGGGAGGTTCCCTTGTGAGCACTATGGGACTTAACAGCTGTGGTCATCAGTCCCCTAGAACTTAGAACTACTTAAACCTAACTAACCTAAGGACATCACACACATCCATGCCCGAGGCAGGATTCTAACCTGCGACCGTAGCAGTCGCGCGGTTCCGGACTGCGCGCCTAGAACCGCGAGACCACCGCGGCCGGCCGATTCGTATGTTCCCTGTGCTTTCGTGTACTGGAATATTACTCTCAACGTTTATGAAGACGACTGTACGTTTTTGTTTTTAAACCATAAAAACAATTATGATGATGAATTACTTCATAAGAAAAAAAAAAGTTCAAATGTGTGTGAAATCTTATGAGCCTTAACTGCTAAGGTCATCAGTCCCTAAGCTTACACACTACTTAGCCTAAATTATCCTAAGGACAAACACACACACACACACATGCCCAAGGGAGGACTCGAACCTCCGCCGGGATCAGCCACACAGTCCATGACTGCAAGAGATAAAAATTGAAGCGGCTTAAGTTCGGTGTTCTAGCAGGCCATTGCACAGGGCCATTCTTATCCGACGTCCAGCGACGATGTTGTTGAGGTGTCAGCGAACTGTAATGTTCCGTCATGGAGAAACAACGTAACCTGTTCTATTGGCAAAGGCACATTCTCAAGCAGTCCAGGTAGTGTATTGTACATCAAGTGCAGGTACGTTCCTCCGTCGAGGCGTTGTGGAGTAGTTACCGGTCTGAATGTGTGGTCGCCAAGAATTCCTCCTCACACATTGACGCTGAATAATGCTGATGGGACGACTTAACCACTGCCCGGGGATTGTCTGTAGCCGACAGATGACGATTACGCATACTGATTATGACGGTTCTGGTAAAGGCTGCTTCGTCGTTAAAGAGAACTGATGACAGAAATCCCATGATTGCCGTTGTCTCGTGCAAAAACCATTGACAAAATCCCTGCCGCAGAGCGAATTCCGCTGCTGATAATTCTTGAATTCGTTGCAGGTGATAGTGGTAGTAGCAGTTGTTCAAATGGTTCAAATGGCTCTGAGCACTATGGGACTTAACAGCTATGGTCGTCAGTCCCCTAGAACTTAGAACTACTTAAACCTAACTACATCTACATCTACATTTATACTCCGCAAGCCATCCAACGGTGTGTGGCGGAGGGCACTTTACGTGCCACTGTCATTACCTCCCTTTCCTGTTCCAGTCGCGCATGGTTCGCGGGAAGAACGACTGTCTGAGAGCCTCCGTGCGCGCTCTAATCTCTCTAATTTTACATTCGTGATCTCCTCGGGAGGTATAAGTAGGGGGAAGCAATATATTCGATACCTCATCCAGAAACGCATCCTCTCGAAACCTGGCGAGCAAGCTACACCGCGATGCAGAGCGCCTTTCGTGCAGAGTCTGCCACTTGAGTATGCTAAACATCTCCGTAACGCTATCACGGTTACCAAATAACCCTGTGACGAAACGCGCCGCTCTTCTTTGGATCTTATCTATCTCCTCCGTCAAACCGATCTGGTACGGATCCCACACTGATGAGCAATACTCAAATATAGGTCGAACGAGTGTTTTATAAGCCACCTCCTTTGTTGATGGACTACATTTTCTAAGCACTCTCCCAATAAATCTCAACCCGGTACCCGCCTTACCAACAATTAATTTTATATGATCATTCCACTTCAAATCGTTCCGCTCGCATACTCTCAGATATTTTACAGAAGTAACTGCTACCAGTGTTTGTTCCGCTATCGTATAATCATACAATAAAGGATCCTTCTTTCTATGTATTCGCAATACATTACATTTGTCTATGTTAAGGGACAGTTGCCACTCCCTGCACCAAGTGCCTATCCGCCGCAGATCTTCCTGCATTTCGCTACAATTTTCTAATGCTGCAACTTCTCTGTATACTACAGCATCATCCGCGAAAAGCCGCATGGAACTTCCGACACTATCTACTAGGTCATTTACATATATTGTGAAAAGCAATGGTCCCATAACACTCCCCTGTGGCACGCCAGAGGTTACTTTAACGTCTGTAGACGTCTCTCCATTGATAACAACATGCTGTGTTCTGTTTGCTAAAAACTCTTCAATTCAGCCACACAGCTGGTCTGATATTCCGTCGGCTCTTACTTTGTTTATCAGGCGACAGTGCGGAACTGTATCGAACGCCTTCCGGAAGTCAAGAAAAATAGCATCTACCTGGGAGCCTGTATCTAATATTTTCTGGGTCTCATGAACAAATAAAGCGAGTTGGGTCTCACACGATCGCTGTTTCCGGAATCCATGTAGATTCCTACATAGTAGATTCTGGGTTTCCAAAAACGACATGATACTCGAGCAAAAAAAAAAAAAACTAACCTAAGGACATCACACAACACCCAATCATGACGAGTAGCAGTTGCCATGCTGTTTACACATAACCGTACATTGGCTTACACCTTGTGGGTGGGCCACTTGCTTCGATCTTGTGCTAGGATTCGTCTGAATATCCTGCAGAACCCGGTCCTCCACATCTGGTGTACGGCAGTCCACCGCCTCCCTGCATGTTCGTTTGTCTGAAAGCACCCATGAACAAATCAAACACCCGAAAAGCGGTTGAAAAGTTGTCTGATGTGGTCGGTGTCTGGTAGGGAACTTGTTTTTGTACAGCCGTGCTGCGTCTCTACCATTTCCATATGCTTTGCCGTACGCAAACACCATCTCGGCTTGTTCCCAAGATGAATACCGGACTATTCTGATTCTTACAGTACGCTGCATCAATTACACAGCCTGAATCGCAGAAGGAGCACAAGGCACGGTGTCGGAGGAATTGTTCGTCAGTGACACACACCGTGGCAACGATGCATTTCCGGAAACATGTTCATAGGACCTTTTTTCCTTCATTTCCAGTCAGTTTTATTAATGTTCACCCTGTATATGTCTTGCATTCAAAGAGCCATATTGCACCTGGTGGTGAAAACTGGAACTAATTTTTTCCAGCGTAAATGGATTCCGCGTTAACGCATTGGAATATCTACAAAATTTCGCTGCCATACGATAATTACAGCCAACACTGGAACTCTGTGAACAGCTGAATTTTAATTATAATCATCCTTCACTCGACTATTCAAAGACTCTGATACCTTCAGTAATTCATCATCTGGTACAGAACTTCTTTCCGTCATGCTTGCGACTGCCGCACGGGGTAGGTAGGAGCGCGATCTAGGGATTCACGCGGCTCCCCCCCCCCCCCCCCCACCCCTCCCCCCATGGGAGGTTCGAGTCCTCCCTCGGGCATGGGTGTCCGTGTTGTGCTTAGCGTAAGTTAGATTAAGTTGCGTGTAAGACTAGGGACCGATGACCCAGTAGTTTCGACCGATAACCCAGTAGTTTGGTCCCATAGAAAGTTAACCACCACCATGCTTGCAATTCAGAATTCGCAGACGAGCTAATACTGTGAAATTTGACATTCTAACTAGCAACTTTTACAGTTAAATATCTAGCAGCAAATGAACGACGTAGTTGTTGGTTTCAAGTGAAAGTCGTCTTTGACGAGATGTTGTTGTTGTCTTCAGTCCTGAGACTGGTTTGATGCAGCTCTCCATGCTACTCTATCCTGTGCAAGCTTCTTCATCTGCCAGTACCTACTGCAACCTACATCCTTCTAAATCTGCTTAGTGTATTCATCTCTTGGTCTCCCTCTACGATTTTTACCCTCCACGCTCCCTCCAATGCTAAATTTGTGATCCCCTGATGCCTCCGAACATGTCCTACCAACCGGTCCCTTGTTCTTGTCAAGTTATGCCACAAACTCCTCTTCTCCCCAATTCTATTCAATATCTCCTCATTAGTTATGTGATCTACCCATCTAACCTTCAGCATTCTTCTGTAGCACCAAATTTCGAAAGCTTCTATTCTCCTCTTGTCCAAACTATTTATCGTCCATGTTTCACTTCCATACATGGCTACACTCCATACACATATTTTCAGAAATGACTTCCTGACACTTAAATCTATACTCGATGTTAACAAATTTCTCTTCTTCAGAAACGCTTTCCTTGCCATTGCCAGTCTACATTTTATATCCTCTCTACTTCGACCATCATCAGTTATTTTGCTCCCCAAATAGCAAAACTCTTTTACTACTTTAAGTGTCTCATTTCCTAATCTGATTCCCTCAGCATCACCCTACTTAATTCGACTACATTCCATTATCCTTGTTTTGCTTTTGTTGATGTTCACCTTATATCCTCCTTTCAAGACACTATCCATTCCGTTCAACTGCTCTTCCAACTCCTTTGCTGTCTCTGACAAAATTACAATGTCATCGGCGAACCTCAACGTTTTTATTTCTTCTCCATGAATTTTAATACCTACTCCGAATTTTTCTTTTGTTTCCTTTGCTGCTTGCTCAATATACAGATTGAATAGCATCGGGGACAGGCTACAACCCTGTCTCACTCCCTTCCCAACCGCTGCTTCCCTTTCATGCCCCTCGACTCTTATAACTGCCATCTGGTTTCTGTACAAATTGTAAATAGCCTTTCGCTTCCTGTATTTTACCCCAGCCACCTTTAGAATTTGAAAGAGAGTATTCCAGTCAACATTGTCAAAAGCTTTCTCTAAGTCTACAAATGCTAGAAATGTAGGTTTGCCTTTCCTTAATCTAGCTTCCAACATAAGTCGTAGGGTCAGTATTGCCTCACGTGTCCCACCATTTCTGCGGAATCCAAACTGATCTTCGCCGAGGACGGCTTCTACCAGTTTTTCCATTCGTCTGTAAAGAATTCGCGTTAGTATTTTGCAGCTGTGACTTATTAAACTGATAGTTCGGTAATTTTCACATCTGTCAACGCCTGCTTTCTTTGGGATTGGAATTATTATATTCTTCTAGAAGTATGAGGGTATTTCGCCTGTCTCATACATCTTGCTCACCAGATGGTAGAGGTTTGTCAGGACTGGTTCTCCCAAGGCCGTCAGTAGTTCCAATGGAATGTTGTCTACTCCCGGGGCCTTGTTTCGACTCAGGTCTTTCAGTGCTCTGTCAAACTCTTCACGCAGTATTGTATCTCCCATTTCATCTTCATCTACATCCTCTTACATTTCCATAATTTTCAGTAACATGATATGTGCGGTAGGCTATAATGTCTCTGTCTACGAAGCTTTCCAATCCTGATACATTGGGTACGCCTGTACCACCTCGTACAACAGCCACAGTTAACCAGCCATTACCATGAGAAAATGTATCATTCAGATCGATACTAAAATTCAGTCTACATCCACAGAAGACAGCGGGTCCATCTAGTAGTGAATGTGCAGCGACAGATTTAATAGTATTCTTCTTCTTGTCAGCAGCAGATGTTGTCATTTCAACGTCTTCAATTGTTTTATATATTGTCTATAAAAGCGAGCGCAGCCCGCGGAGCGGATCATTCACGCTGCTGCTGCTGCACAGGCAACTGCATTGAACGCTGCCAAGATGCCTTACAGAAGATACCGTCGTCGTGCAAGACAGACAATATATAAAACAATTGAAGACGTTGAAATGACAACATCTGCTGCTGACAAGAAGAAGAATACTACTAAATCTGTCGCTGCACACTCACTACTAGATGGAGCCGCTGTCTTCTGTGGATGTAGACTGAATTTTAGTATCGATCTGAATGATACATTTTCTCATGGTAATGGCTGGTTAACTGTGGCTGTTGTACGAGGTGGTACAGGCGTACCCAATGTATCAGGATTGGAAAGCTTCGTAGACAGAGACATTATAGCCTACCGCACATATCATGTTACTGAAAATGAAAATAAAGACTTCGGCAAATCATCATATATGTCACCCTCACCCTTCTCCTTGTATACACGTAATAGACGTAAGATATCTCTTAATGAAACTGTATTTATTTGGATTAAAGGTAAAGGTACTTGTGAATATGTTAAATTTGTACGTCGCCCTTGTATAGACCCTCTATATACTCCTTCCACCTTTCTGCTTTCCCTTCTTTGCTTAGAACTGGGTTTCCATCTCAGCTCTTGATATCCCTACAAGTCGCTCTCTTTTCTCCAAACATCTCTTTAATTTTCCTGTAGGCAGTATCTATCTTACCCCAAGTGAGATAAGCCTCTACATCCTTACATTTGTCCTCTAGCCATCATTGCTTAGGCATTTTGCACTTCCTGTCGATCTCATTTTTGAGACGTTTGTATTCCCTTTTGCCTGCTTCATTTACTGCGTTTTAATATTTTCTCCTTTCATCAATCAAATTTAATATTTCTTCCGTTACCCAAGGATTTCTACTAGCCCTCGTCTTTTTACCAACTTGATCCTCTGCTGCCTTCACTACTTCATCCCCCATTCTTCTACTGTATTTCTTTCCCCCATTCCTGTCAGTTGTTCCCTTATGCTCTCCCTGAAACTCTGTACAACCTCTGGTTCTTTCAGTTTATCCAGGTCCCATCTCCTTAAATTCCCACCTTTTTGCAGTTTCTTCAGTTTTAATCTACAGTTCATAACCAATAGATCGTGGTCAGGGTCCACATCTGACCCCGGAAATGTCTTACAATTTAAAACCTGGTTCCTAAATATCTGTCTTACCATTATATAATCTATCTGATACCTTCTAGTATCTCCAGGATTCTTCCATGTATACAATCTTCTTTTATGATTCTTGAACCAAGTGTTAGCTATGATTAAGTTATGATCTGTGCAAAATTCTACCAGACGGCTTCCTCTTTCATTTCTCTCCTCCAATCCATATTCAACCACTACGTTTCCTTCTCTCCCTTTTCTTACTCTCGAATTCCAGTCAACCAAGACTATTAAATTTTTGTCTCCCTTCACTACCTGAATAATTTCTTTTATCTCGTCATACATTTCATCAATTTCTTCATCATCTGCAGAGCTAGTTGGCATATAAACTTGTACTACTGTAGTAGGCAAGGGCTTCGTGTCTATCTTGGCCACAATAAAGCGTTCACTATGCTGTTGGTAGTAGCTTACCCGCACTTCTATTTTTTTATTCATTATTAAACCTACTCCTGCATTGCCCCTATTTGATTTTGTATTTATAACCCTGTATTCACCTGACCAAAAGTCTTGTTCCTCCTCCCACCGAACTTCACTAATTCCCTCTATATCTAACTTTAACCTATCCATTTCCCTTTTTAAATTTTCTAACCTACCTGCCCGATTAAGGGATATGACATTCCACGCTCCGATCCATAGAACGCCAGTTTTCTTTCTCCTGATAACGACGTCCTCTTGAGTAGTCCCCACCCGGAGATCCGAATGGGGGACTATTTTACCTCCGGAATATTTTACCCAGGAGGACGCCATCATCATTTAACCATACAGTAAAGGTGGATGCTCTCGGGAAAAATTATGGCTGTAGTTTCCCCTTGCTTTCAGCCGTTCGCAGTACCAGCACAGCAAGGCCGTTTTGGTTAGTGTTGCAAGGCCAGATCAGTCAGTCATCTAGACTGTTGCCCCTGCAACTACTGAAAAGGCTGCTGCCCCTCTTCAGGAACCACACGTTTGTCTGGCCTCTCAACAGATACCCCTCCGTTGTGGTTGCACCTACGGTACGGCCATCTGTATCGCTGAGGCACGCAAGCCTCCCCACCAACGGCAAGGTCCATTGTTCCTGGGGGTAGGTTTGACGAGATAAAGAAAGTAAATAAAGTATATCAATGGTTACCGTCATTTTCCACGAAGTATACACTTGTTTCACCGGCAAAAACTGCTTAATTTTACTCTTGACATTTCCGTCCTAAGTAAAATGAATTTCTACTAGGAAATCGTGAAGTGTGTGGAAGCATCAATTTGATTGTAATTCAGACAGATTTCCCAAACTGCACGGCTTTTAATGAACGATTCATACGATCTTCCAGATTACACAAGTTAGTGTTTGGTCTGTGAACTAATAAATTTCAGCTGTTGGTTTTTTAACAAAATTGCTGTCCAATAAGCTACAGTCGGAAGCCAGACTTTGCCTATGGAAAGGTGTACCTGCTGAGAAAAAGATAAAGTCGTACAATATGAGGACGGTTCTGGTGTAATATAACCATCTGACATCCTTGTTAGTCAATAAAAACTTTCAAATACTTACATTAGTATCACAAAAATTCGCCAGTTAGTGGGGTGATCATTAATAAAACTAACTATTTTCACAGCTTAGTAAGGTGCAGAGAGTTTTCACAGGTACCTAACAGTAAGTTGATTTAATAATTACAAGCATCTTGTTGCTGATGTTACACCCATCAGTTATTCTAATATAAGACTGGAAGTGAAATACTCTGTGTCGATAAATACCGTGCGAAGTGAAAAACTGCTTGCAAACAGGCAACAGAGTTTTCGTTTCGCGTCCGCAGCAGTGTGATGCCTGGCCTGGCGGGCCCACTGCTCGAGGAACAACTGCTGAGCCGCACGGGCGCTCGTGTTGCAAAGAGTGAGTTCTGGGCGAAGCTGACAGCGAGGGCCTCGAGCGCTGACGGGCAGTCCGCTGTGTGGACGCAAGAATTTCGTTGAGAGGTTGGTGTCTTTTCCACGGCTGGCAGGTAGCGATCCAGTGGAGGCGGAGAAAGAGGCTTCTGCACTTATAAATCTACGCGTACGTGTATGTTATGATCCTAGTTATGTCTAAAACCGATTTTGCCATCTTATATTTTACTGCTGAAATTGTCTGTGATCACTGTTTCGCTGGTTATGGCCGAGGACGAAGCCACTGTAAATTGCTAATGTTGTTATCTATGCGAAGATAGAATTTTACTATTTTATTTACTGGAAGATATTTTGTATTGATTACATGCCGCCCAAGTAATGATCATTACAGGCTACAGACATATTTTGCTTCAGTGAAATTCTTCAATTGTTCTGTTGGTATCAAATAAAAAAACTGTTACTTAAGCGCTACGTCTGTACAACCTCCAGTCCCGACTCCGCCTATATCTTACGCTACATTATCGTTTGCGTAGCAGATGAAATAAATTTATTCAAGGTACTGGCAGTTAAAAGCTATTTCTTACGTTTTTGCATAGACTGATGGTCATGATTTGGTATATATATAAAAAAAAATAAAGACACATCACGAAGGAAATACCCGAATGGAACGGAAATCGGTAGATGTGATATGCGTGTATATACAGATAAATAACTACAATTTCAGAAAAATTAGATGATTCATTCAAGAGAAAGAGTTTTATAAAGTGAGCGAGTCAGTAACAAGATTTTAAACATGGCTGAAAGAGCAACTGTTGAAATTCTTCACGGTAAATGATAACAGCCAAACAGTTGCAAGATAAAGATTTATTAAAATTCTTGACCGCGGTTTCGGTATATCTAAATATACCTTCATCAGAAGTAAAACACACTAAAATCACATCCTGCAGTGGAGATACATAAAACAATTATGCCAAAGGCGTCGTCAGTAGTTTACTTCTGATGAAGGTATATTTAGATATACCGAAACCGTGGTCAAGAATTTTAATAAATCTTTATCCTGCAGCTATTTGGCTGTTATCATTTACCGTCAAGTCAGTAACGTTGATGCACCTCTGAACCCCATTGTGATAAACCTTTTGCATTTCCTTTATGTTTTTGTCTTCTTTAAAGGCAAAGAGAGAAGATGAAGCGGTAGCCCATCATAGAGCCTATGCCTACCGTCATGTATTTTTTGACTTTCAGTTGTTAAAAAACAGAGGATTTTTTTCTGGTACCAGTAGGAGGAAGGAAGGATTCGCGCTCAGCTAGTGAACGAGTGAGAAGCACGCCATTTTTAGCGAGTAATTGTAGGCCGCTATTTTGGGGTCGCTATGAATAAGTGAGGAGTATGTATTTCATATGTGCACCGTTTAGAAAAATACAGTATTGTTTTATTAACAGAAAGGTCGTGTGAGTTGTTATTTCAAATAGTACAATA